>NC_041394.2:295485912-295785912 GCF_900747795.2 Erpetoichthys calabaricus
TGCAAGTGATACAGGCCACGATGGATCGCCAATTTCTGAGGATCATTCAAGACTAGAAAAGGCCCTGCAGTACGTGCTCTCATCTACTCATCGTGAGCCCGCAGCATCTGCTGTAACAGGGGCTGCAATTCCATTCGCGGAGCACGAAAGCCGAAGTGAACTGTCTGAAATGAAAGAGATGATTGCTACACTGGCTACGGCCATAAGTGAGCTTAAGAAGGATAACAAAAACTGGGAAATGCGTCTATTTAAACATTTGACGCGACCTTTAAAGGCATCTTGGAGAAATTAGAGGAACACATTGAAGAAAATAGATCCAAACTGAAAAAACTTGCCGATCAGATGAATGACATTACAGATCAGCTGGAAGACGTTAAGCAGGCATTCACGGCTCGAGTTGAAACCGTGGAACAATTGGCGTCTAACGCCGATGAAAAAGCTACAGCTGCGAATTCCGAATGCAAAAAACTCAGAGACAGACTTGCGGCTCTGGAAGATGGGTGCAGAAGAAATAATATAAGAATTGAAGGTA
Organism: Erpetoichthys calabaricus; assembly: GCF_900747795.2. Taxonomy (NCBI): domain Eukaryota; kingdom Metazoa; phylum Chordata; class Cladistia; order Polypteriformes; family Polypteridae; genus Erpetoichthys; species Erpetoichthys calabaricus. The sequence continues at coordinate 295,486,445 of NC_041394.2, forward strand.
TACCTGAGAAACGAGAAAGCTCAAACCTAGTGGAATTTGCAGTAGAATTACTCTCTAAAGTAATTGGAGATGACTTTAAATTTGATACCGAGATAGCAGCAGCTTATCGCATACTCAGATCAAGCACCTTTAAACCTAGGTCTTTTATTGTCCGCTTCGAGCGACTACGATGTAAGCTTGATGTGATGGCACTTCTCAGACACAAGCAAGAGATCATATTTAAAAATAATCTCATTCGTATTTTCCACGACTTCTCACCATTAACAGCTGCAAAACGCGCAGCCTACTTTAACATTAAAAAGCTGCTACGGAAAGCCGATATCAAATACAGCCTCTTGTATCTCGCCAAACTGAAAGTGGAAGTTCAAGACAAATATTATGTATTTTCAAGCAAGGAGGAAGCTGTAAAGGAATTAAAGAAGCTGTTCCCGACACTCTTTTGAAAGTTAATAAGGAGCTGTACTCTGTCATGGAATGGGAAGGAGCCATCATCTGCTGTCGGATCCACTTTTAAAGAGACTGGTATTATAATTATACATCCTTTTCTTTACTTGGACACTATATGTTTATGTCTTAATTATAGTTATAGACGTGTGTGGAAGTAATTAAAGTAGGGTTTGATTTTTTTATTTTTTTTTTTATTTTTTTGTTTTTTTCTTACTATCTTAAAGTAAACTGTTTAATATCATACCCTTGGTTTATTGCTATTTCTACTATTGCATTTGGATCTACTATGTTTATCCTAGACCACGTTTTTAAAATCATTCCCAGGGTTCATTATTTTATTATCTTAATATCTTAAAATTGCTGAAGATTATTTTAAGCTTAAAGACTGTAAATGATTATATTTTTGGCAGATAGTATTTAGACTTCAGCTGCAATAGATATCTCTATTTTTTTATAATTCTCAAACGCCGCTGCGGTTGGGCAGTGGGTTGGTGGGCAGCTTGTTTTGTTTTGGATGTGCTCTGTCTCTTTGTATGTCAGAGGACTGGGACATTGCGAAGTGGGATCAAGCCTCATGCGGGGAGGCAAAATGGGGGGGGGGGATAAAGGGGGGAGAGAAGGAGAGCGGGCTATATCTAATCTATTTTTCTAATCCTTATAACTACAAATATCAACGTAACAATAGGCTATATGGCAATAACTCTTAGGGAAATTTGAAATTAAGATTAAAAGTGCCTCACTACCAGTTAAGACTATAAAATGACATTAAAAACTCAGAATCAATGTCTCCATGATGGGACAGTTAACTTTGTGAGCTGGAATGTTAAAGGCCTGAATCACAAATTAAAGAGAAAGAAAGTATGCTCTCACCTAACAGGCTTAAACGCTAAAGTAGTATTTTTACAGGAAACCCACTTACTAAGGAAGGATCAGTCCAGACTACAAAAAGACTGGACTGGCCAAATGTTCCACTCTAACTTTATAAAGAAAACTAGAGGGGTGGGAATTCTCATACACAGAACAGTCCCATTTGTAGCATCAGATGTAGTATCAGACCCTGAAGGGAGATATGTGCTGGTCATGGGCAACTTATTTAACAGTAAAATGATTTTGATAAATGTTTATGCACCCAATGTCGATGATAAGGAATTCATGCAAAATTTATTTGCATCCATTCCCAATGTGAACAATCATAAAATTATAATGGCTGGGAACTTTAATTGTGTTTTAAATCCACTCTTAGATAGGACTCCAGTGACATGGGGGATGACATCTCATACTGCAAAGACAATTACACAGTTTGTAACTGACCACAACTTATCAGACCCCTGGAGGTTTCTTAACCAAAACTCAAGAACATATTCGTTCTACTCACCAGTGCATCATAGCCACTCAAGAATTGATTTTTTTTTTATAAATAGTAACTTCTTGCCTACGATTAAATCGTGCAAATATGACACAATTGTTATCTCCGACCATGCCCCTCTAGTCTTGGAGCTAAAATCATTAAGCCCCTCTCATTCACCTCGCAGATGGCGTTTTAACCCTCTTCTATTGGCAGACGAGAACTGCACAGAATTTATATCCAAACAAATCAGCTTCTTCCTAGAGACAAACACACCCTCAGAGGTTTCTGCAGGAACACTCTGGGAAACTCTAAAGGCCTTCTTAAGAGGACAGATTATCTCATATCTTTCCCACAGAAATAAATTAGAAACCAAGAAAGCGTCAGAGCTAAGAAGCGAAATTACTAGAATAGATGAAGAACAAGCCAGGCGTCCAAGTGAAGCTCTTCATAGGAAAAGGCAGGCTCTGCATACAGAACTCAACATCTTGACAACTAAAGAAATTGAACAAATTATTTATAAGTCTAGACATCATTACTATGAACACAGAGAAAAAGCTAATAAGCTTTTAGCTCAACAAATTCACAAACAAGAAGTTCACAATGCAATCCCAGTTATCACCAACACAAATGGAGAAGAAATCATTGACCATAAAGATATAATGCACACACTTAGAGATTATTATAAATCCTTATATTCCACTGAGTTCAAAGAAGACAACACACAATCTAATGCATTTCTGGATACATTACAGACACCACAAATAGATGCTTTAAGTGCTGAGGAACTGGATAAAGCACTGTAAAGTCACTTCAAAGTAGGAAATCAGCAGGCCTTGATGGTTACCCCGTAGAATTCTATAAGAAATTCTCCACTCAGCTAGCTCCTCTCTTATTGGCAACACTTACAGAAGCTAGAGAGACAACCAAATACTACCTCAAACTTTTCGTCAAGCATTAATCACTGTCTTTCCTAAACAAAATAAGGACTTGTGCATCATACAGACCAATTTCACTCCTGAATAATGATGTTAAGATACTCTCAAAAATCATAGCTGGAAGGATGGAGAAAGTGCTGCCCTCGGTAATATCACAGGATCAAACTGGATTTATTAAAGGCCGACACTTATCTTCCAATCTCCGATGCCTGTTTAATGTAATATATTCACCAGCAAAGTCAAACACCCCAGAGATATTACTATCATTATATGCAGAAAAAGCATTTGATATGATTGAATGGAACTACCTTTTTACTGCATTGGAGAAATTTGGGTTTGGCCTGAATATTTGTGCATGGATCAAACTACTGTATACCAATCCAGAAGCTTCAGTTTGTATTAACATTTGTTCAGACTACTTCAAGCTAGAACATGGCACCAGACAAGGATGCCCTTTGTCACCACTGCTGTTTGCAATCGCCATTGAACCACTGGTGGCTCACTGTTGAAATTCTTATCAGATAAAGGGGATTATCAGAGAAGAACTGGAACAAAAAATTTCTCTATATGCAGATGATATGGTTTTATATATATCAGACTCAGAAAACACTGTGCCTGCAGTTTTAACAACACTCACAGAATTTCAAAAGATATCTGGTCTTAGAATTAATCTGAATAAAAGTATACTCTTTCCAGTGAATTCACAAGCATATAATATTAGACTGGACACCCTACCTTTTACCATAGCAGATCAGTTTAAATACCTAGGGGTAAATATCACAAGTAAACATAAGGCTCTTTATCAACAAAATTTTGCTGTCTGTATGGAAAAAATTAAGCAAGACTTACATAGATGGTCAACCCTTCATCTCACTCTAGCCGGAAGAATTAACGTTGTTAAGATGAATATTTTCTTAAACTTCTTTTTTTATTTCAAAACATTCCAATATATATCAATAAATCATTTTTTAAGCAATTAGATTCAACTATAACCTCATTTATTTGGAACTCAAAACATTCACATATCAGAAGAGCGACCCTACAAAGACCTCAGGCAGAAGGTGGCATGGCTTTACCTAATTTTCAGTTTTATTACTGGGCAGCAAACATACAAGCCATAAAAACCTGGACACAAAAAAATGAACATACACATGCTTAGCCCGCAATAGAAATAAAATCCTGTAGTACTTCTTTATACTCCCTGCTCTGTGCTCCAATAAATGCAAGTTATCGCAAATATACTAATAACCCAATTGTTCTTTACTCACTCAGAATATGGAACAAACTTAGAAAACATTTTAAGATGGAAAATCTTTTATCTGTGGCACCTCTGCAAGAGAACCACCTCTTTCAACCCTCGCAAACATATTCAATTTTTAATACCTGGAAAAGATTTGGGACTAAATTGTTCAGAGATCTTTATATAGACAATATCTTTGCATCCTTTGAACAATTACGTTCCAAATTCAACCTCTCAGCTACACATTTCTTTTACTATCTTCAAATTAGAAACTTTGTTAAACAGAAACTGCCCGATTTTCCTCATCTCGTACCCTCCACCATGCTGGAAAAAAATACTGCTCAATTTCGAGGAATTAGACACCATTTCCGCATTATATAAAATCTTATTAGAGTCCCTTCCTTTCAAAGATCCAAGAGGACATTAGGAAAAAGATCTCTTAATCAATATATCAGAAAAGGAGTGGAAGGTAGCATTGCAGAGAATTCACTTGAGCTCCATATGTGTAAAGCATAGAATTATTCAACTAAAAATTATATATCGAGCTCATCTGTCTCGCTTAAAACTGTCCAAAATGTTTCCAGGGCAAGACCCAACCTGTGAATGCGGCAACCAAGCTCCTGCCTCACTGGGTCACATGTTTTGGGTCTGCGCCAAACTAACATCATTTTGGACCAAAATTTTTAAGTGCCTTTCAGACAGCCTTGGGGTCACAATCCCTCCTAACCCATTAACAGCTGTGTTCGGTGTTCTTCCAGATGAACTTGAAGTGGAGAAGGACAAGCAAATGGTGATTGCATTCACTACACTTTTGGCATGCAAACTTATTTTGTTAAATTGGAAGAATCCTAACTCTCCTCTGATAAGTCAGTGGGAAACCGATGTTTTATATTATTTGAAATTGGAAAAAATCTAATTCTCAGTTAGAGGATCTGTACAGAACTTTTTCAGCACCTGGCAGGATCTAATCAATAATATTTTAGAATAAGAATAAATAATTGTTTCTGCATTTCTTTCCCTTCTCCATTTTTTTTATTTACCTATATATATTTTTTTCCTTTCTTTTGTTTATTTTTGCCCTATTAAAAAGCCCTAAGCAATTCTCCTTTGGCCATGCTGTCTTTCTCAAGAGTGGGGTTTGATTTGACTTCAGTTCTTTTTTGTATAAATTGATCTATTTGTATGGAATGATTACAATAAAATTAATAAATAAAATTATAAAAAAAAATCAGTCTGCCAAGTGACATCATGCTAAGTTGATCGAGTGGGTATTTCTGGTGTTTATTCTACAATTATGCTTGCAACTTGGGCGATTTTTTTTTCTCCGAAGTCAGCATGGCAGATTTTCAAGAGACAATAATGATCACATTTTGCAACTCTGTGGATAAAGTGTTAATCAGCGAAGTTACATTGAAAAAGTTACATTGAAGTTCTGAGCCGTCAATGGGAAAGCATCAGAAACTATTTTCCATTGAAGTGGTGGCACTCAAAACTGAATTTTTCACTGTGTTGACCAGAAACAATGTGGCTGTTGCTTTGCAGCCTTCACATTCACCAGATCTTGTTCCCTCTTACCATTTTAGTAAATTAAACAATATGGGATTAAATAATAGGCATGAGAACCTTTACAGAGCAATTGCTTCTCAAAAGAAAAGATAAGGAATGTCCTACTCTGATGGGCTATGGGAACTAAACCTCTTTAGTCATGAGCAAGGAAGGATGCTATCATGATCTGGGAAGTTCCTTCAAAGAAAATCCCAAAATGAGAACTCCAAATAGAGGTCAAAGCAGGACTGATTTTTTTAAACCAGTGCCTGCCCACTCTCACAGTACTTCATCCCGCATGCACATGACCTCATTTGTCCTGCTTCCGCTCACACCCTAATGGGTTTTGTCCCACTCTCACCCACAAAAACACATTGTTTTCATAAAGGAAAAAAGCTTATTTAACATGATTGTGTTCAAGAAGGTGGCTGAAGCGTTCCCCTCTTTCGCCCAATTATCCTTTTCACTCTCTTTTGGACGAAAGATATTACAATGGGACTTAAATAATAATTTCTAAGCAAAAGTCTGCATGTCTTTTTCACAGAAAGGAACAAAAAAGCAAACAAAAATTCAGGATATTGCCTGAAGAAGGGGTCTGAGTTCCCTTGGAGGCTTACATATTATAATCTGTTCAGCCAATAAAAGGTGTCATTTTGCTTTTCCTCTCACAGAAAGGAACAAAAAAGAGCAGTGTAAGCAATGTGTGTTGTTAAAACGTTCTAAATAGGCAATCACTTATTATTCTATACTGAAATAAAGTATGATGTATGTTAATAATTGCTATTCATTCCAATAAAATGTGGAGCGGACACAGAAAGTATACTGCTTAAGTGCAAGTTGCACATATACTGTAAGTTTGGCTTAAACCATATGCTTTTCTATTCAGCATTACTGTTAACAAACACTCACCACTTTCAAAAAAATTTCAGTTTTGTTTTTTTTTCACAGCTCACAGTACTTTTAGCTTCTAAATACAAGCACACTGTAACCAACCAAACCATTGTGAACATACAGGCATCTCCTTATCTACTCGCTAGCTCAGAGGAGAGGGTGCTACTAACAGCTCTCCAGTGAACTTCACTGCACTGTTTGTATTAGTGCAGCTGCATTAAGGTGCAATTACTACAAATTATTACAAATCTCTTCTTGTTCCTACGCCTTTGCAATCCTCTTAAGTAAAAAATATAGAAATAGAAGCTTTGGGCTGAGAAATGTTGCTACTTTGTAGAGCATGTTGATAGGAGCTGGTACTGAACAATTTGTTGACAGGTTCTTTCAGATGTTGTAATATCTGATTTTAAATTAATCGTCACATCTTTGAACAGTTTCAGAAAAGAGACCACCGTTGTATCTTTTTGTTGAAGAGGCCAACTGTTAAATTGCTGTAACACTGAATTCAGTATATCGAAATCAGAGTTCCATCTTGTCTCCATAGACTGGTTGAGTGACCTTGTAAGGTTGCCTTTTTGTCCAGTATGTTTAAAATACCTGACTAACTTCTGTACATTAGCCAGCTATGCTTTCTCTATTACTGCTGGTGCATAAGCACTTGAGAGAATCATATTAAGAATGTAGGCACTACAGTTTAATCTGGTGTAGCCACACAAGGCAGTGATTGTGTTTGCTCCTTGGTCAATTCTGAAAATTCTTACGTTTTTTAAACAGTAAAGCATGAATGTTTAATCGAGCTTGCTTCGAACGAACACAAAAAGCACCCTTGACACAGGATTGTAGTTCTCATTAATATAATGGATAATAGCAGATATGAACGACATTGTCTCAAAGTTTTTGGTCCAAATATCAGTTGTGACAGCACACCCATAATTATTGATGGTCTCTAGCATGTCATATACAAACAATATCCTTTCACAGTTTTTGGGCTTTTTCTACCACGTGCCATGATACAGTTGTCAGATGGGGCGGCATTTTTTTAAACTTTCCAATTTTGTCTACCATGTCAACCAGGTACTCCTCAAGTTGAATGTAGCCCTCACCAGACACTGTGTTGTAGGCCATATATCCTCACAAACAAAATCCACACATTTATCCAGTGCTTTGCTTTTAGCATTAGTTGTTACTTTTGCCAGGTTTGGCAAGAATATCAGTTTAGTTTAACCCTTCACTATTGGACTTGTGTGGCACTTTAAACCTGAGGTGCCTGACTTGTGTCCACTGTATGCTAGAACATTAATCACAGCAAGAAAACAGCAATTGGTAGCCATCACCATCGATAAGAATTGAAAATGACTGCCAAATGTCAGACTTCCCTTTACTGAGTTTTGTCTCTCTGTAGTCTTGAGAAAGCTCTGTGTGACACAGTATAGGCAAATGAATATATATATATATATATATATATATATATATATATATATATATATATATATATATATAAACTAGGGGGATTCGCCACCCTGCTTGCTTTGCTCGTCAACCCCTGTGTTTGGTTTTCCAGATACACACTTTGAATATTTTTTTCCTTTGAATTGCTGCTATTTCATTAGTTTCACTTTTATTTCAGAACTTTGTTAAAAACAATATTTGAAATCTTTCGAGTCCTAATATGCTGAATCTTTTAAATGAGGTCCATGAGACATGTGTTTAATGACTTCATACCATAATTCAGGGAAGGTTTCCCTGTTTGGAATTTCAGCACAGACAAAGCGATCTACATCATCAGCAATTAATAATTTTTTTTGCAAAGTATCCAATAAATGCATGTGAGGTAAACCCCGTTTTTGAAATACTCTGAATTAAACTTCAAAGCCTTACAATATTTACATACTTCTGACATATCACCTATGTCCATATATTCGATCTCCATTCCTCGCTTTGTCCTACTAATTTTTTCAATGACACCTGGTCTGTGGTGATTATTTTCCCTTTTTTCGAGTAATAATTTCCATTTGTTTGTGCTACTATGATCTTCACTTTCTTTTTATTGATACTTTTTAATTTTCCTGCTTTCATATCTTTAACTTTCTCTGCATTTGTATCGCGCCGTTTTTTTGAGCCTTTCGAATTCACTGCTTTCATAATCTCTAACTTGCTCTGCATGTGTATAGCGCCAACGTTTTTGAACATCTTTATGAAGTTCTACTTTGTCTTTTACTCTTTGTCTTTTAATTCTGAGCCCGATTGGACGTGATTTTTTTTCAATTCCGCTTGTTCCGGGCTGATTCTTACTTTCCTTATTTTCTGAATTTGCACCTCGATTCGTCTTTTTCTTTTTTGCATTTTGTGGTCCATTGCCTGTCTAATCTCTATATATATAAAATCCAACTTCTGCCTGTCTGTCTGTCTGTCTGTTCACTTATCACAAGAGAACTACTTAATGGATTTAGATCTGGTTTTTTTTCTATAATTTGCTTGAACATTCCGGTTGATTTTGCAACTTCTGTCATTGTGCTAAGAATCATAGTTCACTTGCAGGAGTGATATATTTGAACTAATCTTAGACAGAGGCTGTGGGCCAAGGGCAGGGGGAAGCGTGACGTCAGGAGTGGGGAGCCAGGCAGTGCCCTCCTCACTGTCCTTTTCACTAATACGCGGGTGGAGCTACTAGTAACACAGATAGTTTCTTATATACAGTATGTCAGTATTTCTGTTCTTATGTGTGGCACGGAGCAGAAGCAAGGCTCACCAAGGACCTAGGACAGAGAGGAGAGCATGCTCTGTCAGCAACAATACAGACATCATTCCAGTGCAGAATTGGCAGAGATACTATTAAAAATGAGAGAAAGGGCAATCAGGAAAATAATATAGTACTAGATGGTGGGGAACATTTAGGGTGGCAATTGGAGCACCCACTGCGGTGGGCTGGTGCCCTGCCCAGGGTTTGTTTCCCTCCTTACGCCCTGTGTTGGCTGGGATTGGCTCCAGCAGACCCCCGTGACCCTGTAGTGAGGATATAGCGGGTTGGATAATGGATGGATGGATTGGAGTACCCAGAGAAAAACCTATGCAAGATATAGAAATAAGGCTGTATTGTTAGAATGTGAACATTTCACATAGCAAGTTCCCAGGCCAATAATCAAATCTGGCTCCTTGGAGCTGTGAGGTAGCAGTGCTAAAAATTGGGCCACCATGCTACTTATGAATGAAACATAATAAAAGACTGATCATACTATGGGAGCACTATCAAAGTAAAGTTGCACAAAAGGAAGCAGCATATTACTGTACATGCACTCGGTGTTCAAGCTGATAGAGAGGGGACAATCAACAAGGCAGCATATCCAGTCCTAGGACTGAATTGCATTGAACTTCATTTTAGAGACCATTTTGTACACAAAGTCTGCTGATGTGAAATATGTCTCCTACTGGGTTTACTTTTCTGTTTTTGTGACAGAGGAACAAAGAAGTAACACTGAAGTAAAAGAAATCTGTAATAACTCGCTGTGACATCAATACAGGTTATTACACCTAATCAGAAATTCGGTAAAAGAGTTGATAGAAGGAGGTCAGATCTTAATGTAATGTATTGATTTTGCATGTACAGCTTTCAAAAACATGAAATATACAACATAAAAGGTGGAGATTTCTAAGTCATCATTTCTTCTGTTTGCACAGTGAGGTGCACATTTATTGCAGACCCTCCTTTCTTCAAGGCTTAGCAGAAATTATACAGTGCAGTGATTCTTTTGTAATGCAATGCACTGTCACAACATGTTTTATTGAATGCACAATGATGCCAGGACTTGGCAAGTGTGCTTGACAGCAGAGCTGTGAGAGTTCTTCATGTTTCCAATTATATAACATAGGAACTTACTGTCTCAAAGAACCCAATGGACACACAGGCAGTTATTAAAAGCTAAATTCTGCTTTGGTGTCATAGGAACTCTTGTTAAACTGTACCTGCTGGCAAAATGTTAGGATGTTGATCAAAATATTCCAAGATGTGCTTTGTCTTAGCTAGGCAACTAAGTACTCAATTAAACAAAAAAACTGTTTATTGTATGCCGTAAACATTTATAATGATCAGAAAAATGCTTTTGAAGATACTACCCTACAGTTAAGACAGTATTAATCTATTACTTAATAATAATACAATGAAGTTTGATTATCCTTTTCCTATCATATATCAATGTTAATGTTTGAAAATATAACTGTGGACGCAATACTTATGAATTATAACTACAGGCTTATTGTCAATCAGTCAGACTTTATATAATGCAGATATAGCGGCTATGAAAAGTATTCACTCCATTGGATGTTTTCACATTGTAATATTTCACAACCTTGAATCACAATGGATTTAATTTGGCTTTTTTAATGCTGATCAACAGAAAAAGACTCTGTAATATTAAAGTGAAAACAGATCTCACTAAGTGATGTAAATTAATTATAAATATAAAACACAAAATAATTGATGACATAAGTGTTAGCTCCCTTTAATATGACACACCTAAACAATCACTGGTGGAACCAATTGTCTTTAGAAGTAACCTAATTATTTCAATGAAGATCTTCTGCTTGGAGTTTCAGTTGATTGTCATATAAATCCATCCTATTTAGAAGATCCAGCTTCGGGTGAGTCAGTATTGTGTCCTAATCTATATAATGAATAATTAAAGAACACTCCAAGCAACTCCATGAAAAGGTAGCTGAAAAGTACAAGTCAGGGGATGGATAAAAGAAAATATTAAAGTTACTGAATATCAATTGTGTCCAGTTAAATAGATCATTAAGAAATTGAGAGAGTATGGTACAGCCTATTACAGACCTCCTGCAGAAGCAAGTACGCTTCTAGTAGTTGGGACCAGAGTAGACCACAAAAACAGTCCTTAAGATGGCAGATGTTGTTAAAAAAGAGGTAGATAGTTTACTACAACAACCCTTTTGAAATAATTACAGTTCTGGTGTCAAATATAATTACAGAGGACAAAACAATTAAAAAAAAACACAACTGGAGAGAGAAACACACTCAAAAATAAAGTCCTAAAAGTCATACATGAGTCCTTTAGTGATATTTACAAGAAACAAAGATCAAAGGTGTAAGGCTCAACAACAAAAATATTAAGGCCCTTATGCTATTATAGATAAAAGAAAACAAGGGTAATTAACAGCCTTAAAATCTAAAACATTGCTCTAATCCAGCAACTAATTGAAAACAAAGCACCTCTAAAATAAAAAAAAAAAACAAAAGAACAGGAGCTTACTACTTCTGAGCCCCTAAAAGTCAGCCAGGCACTGACACACCCAGCCTCTTTGCCTTTACTGCCTGCTCAACTCTCTCTTTCTCTTTCCTCCACAACTACTACTAGTTACTCCTGAGTCAGGTAAACCAACCCCCTCTTGTATCTCCAGACCCCTTTTAAACATAGTGCCATTTCTCTCCCTGCATTCTCGAAAAGGGCAATACTAAATTACTTCACTGATGGGGAACTGGGCTACCATAACAATACCTGCAATAAAACCAACTTTAGTGAATAAAATGCTCACATAAACAACATGCATTATTGGATACAAAGCCAGCCAAATAACATCAAAATCAATCAAAAGGTTTGGGATAGCCACCCCATATACTTGGTAAAATTGAAGCAAAAAACAACATGATGACTTCAAAGACATGATTCCGAAACAGAACTGAAAACTTACAGCTAAGACAGTCAATATGTAGGTGGTAGGCAGGAAGAGGGGCCTCAATGGGACCTTAGGTGGAATTGACATTTCTCATAGGAGAATTCATGGAGACCGGAAGCAGAAGTGATGTGTTCTAGGAATCAGGTTCTTCAGAGGGACAGAAGAGAAAGTGTTAGAATACAGTGCCAACCCCTGGTCTGGCAGAGAAACACATTTATTCGAGCCTGTAAACTGTCTCCCATTTGCATGTGTGTAACACGGCCACCCGGCTCAGCCCTGACCCTGGTCTGAACCAAGAGGCTGTGAACCCAAGAAAGAGCATCAGCATAGGCTTGAAGAGAATCCTGGTGGTAAACAACATTAAACCTATAAAGCTGGAGGTCCAAGAACCACCTTGTGACTCAATGGGTTAGACTTCTTGTGCACCGCCATCCACTGTAAAGCAGCATGATCAGTGACCAGGGTAAGCTTATGGCCTAGGAGGTAATGCCTTAGCTGAGTAACTTCCCATTTGATCGCCAAAGCCTCTCATTCCAGTGCAACATACCTTGTTTCCCTGTCCAGCAGGGAAGAGTGTCCCCCGCATTGGGAGAACAGCGCATGGCCATGATATCTCTGCCAATGAGCAGGTACCCTCTAAAACACACGTGGCTGTGATTTCTCTCTCTCTCTCTCAAAAACATCAAATGTTTTTCTTTAACAATCTGTAGATGATAATGTCTGCTGAACAAACAGGTATCACTAGCTAAGCAAGGTACGCTCCAACACGTGGCAAGAGGTAGAGCAACTCAAATAGAGGCTGGTGCTTGAGTGAAGATGACCCCGCCTGCCTCCCTAATCCTGAGATCCCACCTACCCTTCCCCTCAGCCTGCAGCCTGTCTCTCAGATTCGTGCGAATAAATCGGTGCTGCAACCGAACTATAATACATAGTGTGATGAGAGAAGTCACAAAATCAGCCAGAATGTTCAAGCAAATTATACAAAAAAAAACAGATCTAAATGCAATAAGTAGTTCTTTCGTGAAAAGTGGACAGACAAACAGACAGACAGACGTTGGATTTATATATAGAGAGATATGGCCAAGGGAACCAGATTTTACATATTTTTTACATTCTTTTTAGAAGTTTTAACATTGCATCTCCTTTTGTTCCACTTATAGAGTCTAACTCATGTGTCGCAGGTGGCTGGGGGGGGTGACCCGGCCGGGACGTCTCAGAGGACCGGAAGAGGGCTTACGCCTTCCCCAAAACACGTGGGGGCGACCGCCCTGGTGGCTATGGGGACCACGGGTACAGAGCTTTGAAGCTCAACCCTGTAGGGGCCCGTGGTCACCGCTAGGGGGCGCCCCAATGCCTTGGGAGCCCTGGACCTCTGCATTTCTGCCACACCTGGAAGTGCTTGGGGAAAGAGGATTGGAGACACCTGGAGTGTTTCCGGGTGCGCAGCCGGCACTTCCGCTACACTGGGGAGTGTCGGTGGAAGATTGTCGGGAGGCACCTGGAGCACATCCGGGTGATTATAAAAGGTGCCGCCTCCTTTCATTCAGGACTTGTGAGAGGTGGAAGAAGGACGAGGTCTGGGAGGAGGCAAGGAGGCGGCCTGAAGAAGTGAGGCATTGTTGTTGTTGGCCAGGACTTTGGGGACTTTTGGGGACTGTGGTGCACATTTGTAAATATGGACTTGTATAATAAACGTGTGTGGGGTGATTTGAACGTGTCTGCCTATCTGTGTCCGGGTTATGTTCCACAATGATACATCATACTCAACATACAACCAGTGTGATCTCATGCTATGAGGGCGACATAGTGCACTTGGCTTGAAGTCAGTGTGTTCAGTTGTCTTTGTCTTTTTGCGAATTGCAATAACTGATGAAAGGAGTTGAAATATTGGTGAGCAACATTAGTTGAATTGGAGATCTCTCAAGAAGTAATGTAACATAAAATTCTGAAACCCGCATAAATGAATTCAGGGTTGCTTACCCCAGCAGCTAATGGTACGAATCAACTCTGAATAGGGTGACATTTCAATGAAGAGTACACACATGCACATGCATACATACACACTCGTGATCACATGGGGCCAATTAACCTAACTTCTACATCTTTGTTATTGCTGGGGGAACACTAACAACTCACAGAAAAACTCTTTAGGCAAAGGGAGAACACAAAAACAACAAGGCATGTTGGGCACAAACGCCAACCAGGTGTTGAATTTGATGGCAAAGCACTAACTGTGTTCAACCCTAATTCTCCTAAGTAGTCTTTTTGTTGGTGTTCAAGAAGATCTCCATTTGTTAAGACACTGAGGTAGGCAGTAAGCGTATTTCAGTTCAATACAAATCAATGACTCATCATTTAAATCTTACATTCATCAGCATATTAGTTTAATAAGAAGATACGGTGACAAATCAAGTGTTTGTGTATTCACTGAACTTTCATATTGTCATCCAGGTCATCATTATGCTGAAAATATCCAAGACAGGAATGAAACTTGGTCAGTGCATTGCAGTAAATCAAACAAATCAATACACATTTTAAAATGATAATCTGCTGTTACTGTTTTACCTACACCCTCCCATCTATTATTTCTCCTCTATTCTTTATTTTGAGATTGGTTGATTTATTGTTTATATTCAGTAAGCAGAAGTGCTGTAGTGCATGGTGGGATGTGTCAGAGGACTGATGCTGGGAGCCACTGTGTGAGGCATTCATTTTTTAATATGTATATAAACGATTTCTTCCTGCTTCCAGTGTGGCGTCTGAAATTTAATTCTCTTGTGCACATCCTGTAATTTGGTACTCCCTAATGCAGTACAATGGCACAGATATTTCTGCTGACAGTAAAAAAAAAATAGAAAAGGTAAGTGAAGGAAGCAAGTTGAGTTTGAAAAATGATTTTTGAATGAACCAGTCAAGAAACAGAACCGGAGGTAATCACTCCAGGAAAATTAGTTTGACTTCAAATACCCAGTGCTCTTCTAGAAGATTCCATTAACAGCACCCTGGATGCAGCAGCGCAAGACACTGGAGCGTCTTTTTCAAACTAAACCATAAATTGAAAGTAATGTTGTTAAGATACATTTTGATTTTTTAGGCAGCTTTAATGGCTGTCCATATTTCAGAAGTCTTCTTGGAATTTTACTGTAAATTAGCGTTTAACTACTGCTTTTTTCTTGTTTCTGTGCAGACTTGTCAGACTTTCAGCACTAAGATGATAAAGGACTGCTGAGGACTAAATGGGAAAGGTAAGATCTGAGGTCCAAAACCTGAGTTTTCATGATGTTTACTTCACAGTATGAAATTCACTTGGTTTATAATAATCAATTTCAGTTGAACAATGTATCTTTTTTGATTCTACAGTCATTACATTTCACGTATATTATGCAGTTACATTACAGTATAACATCATAGGGCAGCATAGCAGTACAGTGCTTAACAGTTCTGTCATGGTTTTACCAGAATTGTGTCAGGTCACAGTCTGTGTCAAATTTACATGTTTTCACTATATTTGTGCAAGTTTTGCTTTTGGGTAACAAAGTTTTCATCCCACAATCCAAAAATGTGTGTTAGTGGCACCATCTACCTTATAGCTTATGCTGCTGGGATTGGATACTGAATTGGATTAAGCATGTTTAAGAGTGTTATGTCGTTTAATTTTTGTTGGAAGTTTACTAAATGATGGTCATGGTATCTCAGAATTGGCATGGTGTGAGGTAGTATGAGTGTTTGTACGAATACATCATACAATGAACTGGTGCCTATCCATCCATCCATTTTCCAACCCGCTGAATCCGAACACAGGGTCACGGGGGTCTGCTGGAGCCAATCCCAGCCAACACAGGGCACAAGGCAGGAACCAATCCTGGCCAAAAGAGGACTTCAGCCAGCATTGTGCATTTGGTAAAAATAGTAGTACATCACAGGGCACACATATTCGCACTCCGTTAATTTAGTGTTTTCTCTTAAACTAACTTGCATGTCTTTGGAATGTGGGAGGAAACTACACACACACTCATCTATGTACATTTGGATTATACTTGTAAAACCTACTATTACTTTGTTGTGATTTTGCCTAATTCCTTAGTTTCTAACTCAGTCAAACTTCAAAGGTTTAATTTTTTTCCATATGACATCCATTATTTCAATTATCAATTACTAAACCTATTTAATTCTATTCAAGATGCAGGGCCTGGAGCCTACCTAACTTAAGGCAGGAACATCCATAGCAGTCTATTGCAGGGACAGGTTTGAGTCCAGTTTACCCTAACAGGCACATCTCTGATATGTGGAAGGAAAAAATGGAAAAAAAACAGAAAAACCCACAGACACACGTAGGGATCTTGCAAAGGTCATGCAGTCAGTGCGACCATGCCAGTGGTAGAAGCGCTACTCAGTTTTCCCCTGGGAACTGTGTACTTTATGAAATGTGTCCCAAGTATATAAATAATTGCATTTAAGTAATTTATTTTAATAAATTGAACTGATCTCTTGAAACTTAATAAAAAGGGAGCTTATGACTGTTAACAAATGAGTGAAAATCACTCTCTACCTGTTTGGATGAAAGCTGTTGGAAACACATGTTCATTAACTGGTTAGTATACTTCTGTTGTGATGTGAAATTTTGCATATAAGTTGATAAATATTTTATATGTCTTTATTGGTAACTTGTAACACTAATGCCTATCATTGATAAGAACAGCAATGGTTTGATGGTTTAAGAATCCCTGCCCCATCCCGTTTTAGGAATGAGTCTCTTTGAATTTTACGACAGGGTTGGGGGAAGTGCCTCAAACAAGTTTGGCAAATATTTCTCTGCTGGAATTTTTCAATCAACCCCCACAGGAAAGCCAGACTGCCTAGCTGGCAACCTCCAACTCAACATATGGTTTTGGGGGCAGGTGTGAAGGTGTTCTCTGCAGCATTGGTTTGGAATTGGCTTGTATCAGAAGACTTTAAATACCATGATGTCCTATTGGCTCTAGGGGTTAGACAGAAAACCTATAAATTTGCTTGCTTTACCACTCTCTCTCTCTTACCAAACTGCTGAAAGACCATCTCTCACACCATAAACTGAAAAGAGCAACACAATGAAGAGCACAGCTCAGCAGCCATATTGAGACAGGCATGTAGCCTGTTCTGAAGAAAGCTGACCACAGATGATGCCTTAACTAGAGACATTTAAACTAACAAGTTTGTGTGCCGGCTGAAACTACACATCACCATATATCAGGTTGTATGGTTGCCAATATTCAAATGTACTTTGCATATTGTTATTATTTATGAATATTATCAATAATACATTGTTCAAATTGTAACTTAACTCCTGCTTGTCTTTTACTACACCTAATTACCTGAGGTTATGCATGTAGAAGGGAAGGTGGGGAGAAGTTATATGGTACAATATCTTAGAAACTGGCAAATCTGTGAGATTTGAGGCATTCTGACAAAGGCTACATATTAATAATACAAAAGGGGAAAGTAGAGTAATATATAATATATTACTCTACCAAGACAAAACAACACCCAAAACTCAATAGTGAACTGGAGGATAAATAGACTTAAAAAAATGGATGAATCAACTGAATTATTATTTGTCTGTTCTAAATAAAATTTAAAAGGGTTTCTTTTTTTGGGTGTTTTTGCTGATGTGATTCTTGCTTAGATATAAAAAAAACAAAACAATGAAATAGTGAAATGGAATTAAATTGATATTGACAAACATTTATAAAAGAATATGACAATTTTATCACAAATAGGCCCATACTTGTTCAATCAATAAGTGAAGCAGGAAATTTCAGTGTCACCCTGCATGCAAACCTGTAGCATCTCTTTTGACAGTTTTGTCAGTGGTTTTCTGTCTAGAGAAACTATAAAGGTTTAACACACATAATGTACAATAATGGAGAGCGTTGATGAACGATGATTAAAAAAAAAACTTAGTTAAAAGAGAAAAACTTAAAATATTAATGAAAAACTACAGACAAAATGGGCAATTTACTATGAAGACCCTCTTCATTCTTGGCTTTGAAATAAAACTCTGCTGAACTCAAGTGATTAGGCATTCGTCCCTTCCCAGCAATTTATACTAAATCACTTGAAAATGGGACTCTTTGAGTTTCTATATTGAGCACAGTTACTACTAAACTAGAATTGTAGCTGATTGCTGCTTTTCAGAGTAGTACAGTACATTTGTTTGGTGGTCTCCACTTGCTTTGTAACTCGGGACGACATCATGAAATTTTAAGCTAACATGTTTTTGTTAGTCTATTCATGATATTTTTAGATGAGTGGCCTTTTCTATGAATAGTGAGAAGCACAGGCTAACATTCATTCAAATGTTCTCTTTGTCAAACAGTCTGATTCTAAAACAGATTTTTTTTCAAACACAACTAAAGTCATAAATATGCAGAGTATACATTAAATCAATGCAAATAAGAAACAATGTTAGAGAGAGATGACTGCTGCTGACCGATAATTTCAACATCATTCTTCATAATGCTCTTTAAAAATGTTAATATTCTTCACAAAAAAGGCTAATGTGAAAACATATTTGAAAAAAGACGCAGAAAATGTTTATATAGATTGATCTACTTATAAATCATCTTAGTGACGAGCAGCCTTTTCAGTTTTTTCTTACTGATTATATCTTTGTACTATACAAATGTAAGCCTGTTATCAGTATTAGCTCTGAAAATATATAGTCTTACCAACTCCGAGGTCTGATTATACTGCATATTATTGCGAGTTAACTAGACAGGATTGGTCTAAAATACACAAAATATGTTTATTTTTAGTATACTTAATTGTAAAAAAGAAAGTTAACACCACATAACAAAGTCATCAATAAAATGTCAGACTGTCATCCTTACTTGATTATTATAGTCATCTTAAATTTTAGGATTTACCTAGAATTAGATACCTATTTTGGAAGTTTGAGCATTTTTCATTTTTGTTTTTTTATTTTTTTAGTTTAGGCAGTGATATCACATTTCTGTTATTATTTGTAATGAGTTGTGGCAGCAGAGCTGCACAGAATGGTGGCTGAGACGACAGCTCAGCTGCCATCGCCAGGAAGTGTTCCTTGCACTCACAGTGTTCAGAAGCAGTATCTCCTCAGCCAAGGCTGGAAGTCTCCTATTAGCCCATGCTGATAACGACCTGCTTCTGAAGGCTGCTGTAATTCAGATATTCTGGGCTTGCAACTGGCCACCAGTAGTTACTACAGTGAAAATCTGAGAACTGAGATGACTCATGGTGTGAGTTCACAGCAATACACTTGGTGTAGTTCACAGTATTTACTCTGTGGTGCGGTGGAGTGCAGTGGTGGAGCTGCAGAACATGATGGGGGCTGAGTAGACAACTCTGCTGACATCATCAAGAAGCACTCTGTTCACAGTGTTCAGAAGCACTATATGCTTGGCCAAGGCTGGAAGTTTCCTATTGACTCAGGCTAATAAGATACTGCTTCTGTAATTAGATGTTGCAGGTTCATGGCAAGCCACTGGTAGTCACCACAATGCAAATCTGTGAACTGAGTTAAAAACTGTTTTCAGATAGGCATGCAGTAGCTGAAGTAGCATTCGTAGACATGAGAATCTAAATCAACTGGCGGAAAAATAGAGCAGATTGGCATCCTACTGTTAGTTGCTGGTTGTGAAGGATCTATGGTCTAATTCAAATTTCATAGTGTTAAATATAGAAGTTTTCAAAAAAATACCCAGGGGAGATTTACAATCTGTGTTGACATTGATGGCAAGTTTCCCAACATGTGAATAACTGTTGCCAAAAATGTATATAACTTGTATTTGGGATTTGTTTTGCCATCATGAGTAGCTACTGGACAGGTAAAAGAAACAATTATACAATTGGAAATAAACTCCCTCGCGGTATATTTGATGAATAAGTTAATCAGTAACTGGGGTTGCACATAATACTTCTCTATTTTAAGGTAGATGATTTTGGAGGTTCACCAATGCTTTTTAAATTAGAGTCTTTATATTTTCAAAACTTTGCACAGTGCTGTTTACTCAAGATATCTCAACAAAAACTGATCCTTTCAAACAAATTTCACCTCTTAATGACTGTTTGCTTCAACTAAAAAGGTTCAGCTTGTTTTGTCTTTCCTCTTAGCTCATACCGTACAGTCATGCAATCAGTTTAGTCACTCTTTTTAGTACTTTCTCCAGTGCTGCTGTGTCATTTTGGTAGTATGGGGAGCACAATTATGCACATTGTACTCCAGGGGAGATCTCATTAGTGTATTATCGCACATCCAAATCTATTCCTTGGAGAGTCACAGTTAGGGCAGCTACTTTGAGCAGTCATTCAAGCTGATCTTCTGGCTAGGACATTGGACATCTCTGGGTCCATGGTTCTTGAGGTTGATCCTCCAATTAACTGTGAACCACCCAATCTCACTGAAATTTCACAGGTGGTGAACCACCTGAGGGTAAGGAGGGCTGCAGGGATCTTCTGCAGACTGGTGGTAATGCTGCTCTCCTTGCATCGCAAGCAATCTTTGCTTCCATTAAGGAGATTTGCATCATCCCAACTGATTGGAAAACAAGACTCGTCGTTTCTATCTAGAAAGGGAAGGGTGATCGCCTGAATTGTGGAAACAACAGGGGGATAACACTGCTCTCGGTGCCAGGTAAAGTCCCTGCTAGGGTCATCCTCAGTAGGATCCATGATCACTTGCTCACCTATCAATGACCGGAGCAGTCTGGTTTTACGCCTAAAAAGTCTACCATCAACCATATCCTGGCACAGAGGGTTCTCATGGAGCGCAAACATGAATATTGGCAGAGTTTCTTTGCAGCCTTTGTTGATTTTCATACAGCTTTTGATTCAGTTGATTGAGCTGCCCTGTGGGACATCCTAAGATTCTGCAGGATCATCCAAAGTTCCTGGATATCACGCCGGCCTATACACTGGTACCGTGAGTGCTGTGCAGAGTGGAGGCAGAACCTCTGCGTTTTTCCCAGTTGATTCTGGGGTTTGCCAGGGATGTGTTCTTGCTGCTACTTTGTTCAATGCTTGTATGGACTGGGTGTTGGGCAGGGTCATGGCATCCAGCAGCTGTGTAGTGTCTTTTGGTGAAAAAAGATTCACTGACTTTGACCTTGGCGACAATGCTATGATCTTCACGGAATCAATGGAAGCTCTGAATGGGGCTCTTGAGAGACTGAGCGAGGAGTCTGATTGTCTGGGCTTGTGAGTGTCCTGGATAAAAAACAAAATCCAGCCCTTTAATTACCTCTTGGGCACAGCCATCAGCCATGTGTCTTTCTGTGGAGAGAATGCCGACCTTGTCAAGAGGTTTACTTACCTCAGCAGCAACATTCGTGTCTGTCATGACTCTTCCTCTGAAGTCAGTAGACAAATTTGGAGAGCATGGGGGGATCATGAGGTTGCCTGAAATTTATGAGTGGCATTCCCAATATCTTTGCAAAAAGACAAAGGTTCAAGTTTTTAGAGTCCTGGTGCTTCCTGTCT
Source organism: Erpetoichthys calabaricus (assembly GCF_900747795.2). Classification (NCBI taxonomy): domain Eukaryota; kingdom Metazoa; phylum Chordata; class Cladistia; order Polypteriformes; family Polypteridae; genus Erpetoichthys; species Erpetoichthys calabaricus. The sequence goes on from NC_041394.2 coordinate 295,508,034, forward strand.
TGCTATATGGTTTCGAGACATGGACTCTATCCAGTGACCTGAGACGAAGACTGGACTCCTTCGGTACTGTGTCACTTTGGAGAATCCTTGGGCACCACTGGTTTGACTTTGTGTTGAATGAGTGGTTGCTCACGAAGTCCCAAATGAGGTATATTACCTGCATTGTGAGGGAGCATCAGTTACGGCACTACATGCAGCACAATTCCCTGAGGGTGATCTAGCTCACAGGATCCTCATTGTTGAGGATCCAAGTGGCTGGACCAGGCCAAAGGGATGACCACATAACATCTGGCTGCTGCAGATAGATGGTCTTTTCCAGAGGATGAGACTGAGTCGTGCATCTGCCTGGGCTTTGCCAACCAGAATCCCAAGGTGTTTCCTTGTGTGGTGGGTGTGGCAACATGCTATACCAGTGCATGCTCCCCAACCTGAACTGTCCTGTCTGGGTATGGATTTGTGACACCCTGTGTAGAGGCAAGGTTGGTACCAGACTACACAGTAGGCGTCTTGCAGTTTGGGACTGACCGGGATCAGACCTGAGAAAAGTGTTATTTTCCAAAACAAAATTGTGCACATGCGCAAAAAAAATAATGTCCCAATCAAAAGTAGTGAATGATATTTACAGTGAATTTTGCCAGTCCCAAAGTGAAAAATAAAGAGAAAAATATATATACATAAAATGGTAGTCTTCCCAAAGAAAGAAAACAATCTGGAAGAAACTACACCAAACAAAGTCCAAAGAATCCCAAAAATACTAAAAAGAAGCAGGGGCTAGGGAGACACTCGCTATTATAACAGGGTATCACAGTGTTCTCTGCGGGCCTGAGCTGAGGGTGCGCCTGACCCTTTACACGTGTGCCACTGTGTGAACCTGCCAAAGCCATAGATTAAATCATTGCAAAACATACCCTGCACTTCAACAATTTAAACAGGTAAGTGCTTCAATTTTTCATTTTGTGTAAATAGTTTTTTCACTATTCTTAGACCTTTTCTTTTCTTTTTCTTTAAAATGGTAATACCTGGCAGACAGATTACCACAGGACTGTGATAGTGATAACTTCAAATGATATGCAGGTCCCAAGTCCTTCTCTTAAATTATACTTTCGAGTTTTAGACCTCTCATTGTGTATTCCAATATAATATTTTTCTTCCTACATTTAATACCTTAAATTTATTTCAATTAAATTTCATCTGCCACAAATCTTCCAAGACCTGTAGTGTGTCAAAGTCTATCTGTAATGATTCTACTGATTCCACCTTATCTGCTGTTCCATCTAATTTAGTATCTTCTGCTGACTTGTTACTTAAATTCCTAGAGGTTTATAAGGTCATTACTATCATGTGCACTTGCACTATGTTGCCACTCTCTGGCACCTTTATTAATGAGCATGACTACTTTACTTCAAAACTTCCATCTTTCTTACCTGATCAAGATCATTTCCTAAATTGTTTTTTGCTGTCAGCTAGCATCAATCTCAGTAGGACTGGGTGCAAGGCAGGAAAGGCACTAGACTTTTCACACACAAGGGTAACACACAATTTGCTATCACTCAATAACAAGTACAACCTTGGTATGTAAAAGAAAAAATGGAGTACCTGGACAAAACCCAACCCAGGATGAACTTACAAACTCCACACAAAAACCAGATGTGGGATTCGAAAATAGGGTGCTGGAGCCTTGAAGAAACAATGTCAACTATTAGGATGCCACATTTGTAAATATGTCTTTCAGTCTACATGGTTTTTGTAGATTGAGACTGGCAAGTGAACCAACGTTGCATTTTAATCTTGGAATCACCTTTCGAAGTCTAAAAATATCTCTCTTGGTTGATTGAAAACTCTGCATTGTGAGTGATAATAAGTGTGTTCTTGACTGTGTGAGAATGCTGACCTGGTGCTTATCCTTTGCTGTTGAGATCTGATTTAGCATGACCCCAAACAAAAAAGGAGGCATACAAAATGGATGTTTATACAGTATAAATCAAGTATGTTGTTTTCTCCCACTAGATTCAATTATAAAATAGTTTTAAGATTAGCGACACATAATCTTTATCTGCTAACTTGCACATAAAGCCTCAGTCTAAGCTCATTGGTAAAAGGCACTTATTTATCTGAAGGAATTATGTTTACTGCTAGAAGCCATCAAAGGTTCACATTTTATGGTGTTTCTTTTAAACTTCTTACCTATAACTTTTTAACATTTTATGCTTAGCTTTGATTATTGTTATGCTTTAGCATGCTATCGCAAAGAATTTGATTTACAGTATGCTAAACTGAACTTGCAAGATAAAGATACTCCACTGACTTTAACGTTGTGTGCAGCAACCTTTATCAGAATGGAAGGTGTCAATCTTGTGAATTATTTAACATTTTCAAAGAGTTTGTTTTACTTATTTATTTGTGGTCTGATTTATGTTTTTATGGACATTAGATAAGAAAAAATAAGTTGTAAGAATATGTTGGATTTATTACAAGCTTTTCATTTCTTTTTTGATTTGAATGGAGACATTGTTAATCTGATGAATTACACTGACGTAATGTTATACCAGGTATTAGGCCTCAGAAATGCAACATATTTGCTTTTAGTATTAAAAACTACTTGTAATGATAAGCAATTAACATGAAATGAATCTTGATGGAAGCATTAAGTACAAGAAAAGAAACATCAGATAATTAACTCATATGAACTTTCTTTTGAAAAATAGTGTCTGAGCTAAATCATTGTTGCATATTAGAAAGTGACCTATAGTATATTGTACATTTCTTGTGGCCCACTCAATGCAGCATTTCAGATACATTGATCATTTATTTAGATGCTGTGGCAGACTGCTAGGGCCCTTACCTGCCCAGGAAGGCTGTGTAATGGAAGGACCTGAGTTGCAGCGGTGCCTCGAACTCCCAAAGGGCAACATGGGAGTTTGGCACAGCCCTGTTGGGTGCTGCAAGGCACAGTGGAGCCCTACTCCATTGGGCTTCCGCCTTACCTGGAAGTACTTCTGGACCACGGTAACAGGCCACTGGAAGTACTCCCATGTGCAGGACAAGAGAAGTCCACTGCCACTGCTTCCGCAGCTGGAGTAGGGAGGAAAAGAAATAAAGCTTGCTAGTGGAGGAGTAGAAGTGGAAGAACAGAGACAAAGAGAAGAAGAAAGAAAGAGGAAGAAAAGACAAAGTGCTCGGTGCTTTAATACTGTGCTTTGTAACTGTGGTTGAAGTCTGGTGGGAAACACTTGCTTAAGAGTTTCCCACAGCTGAATAAAAAAATAAAATCCAGTGCTTGTGCTGACCTTGTGTCTGTGTCTGCTTGTGTTGAGTGGCTTGAGCGCCCCCTGCAGGCCACAATGCATAAAATACTTTTTTTTTTTTTTTATTGAATCTATTAAACGCAAGTAACATTCCATACACTAAAGTCAAAACTAAATTCAGTTCAACCATTACCCAAATACTTTACTTTCTGTGGTTCATTTGTCATGCCTGCTTCTCCATGTCCAAGGTGCAAATTCATCACAAACAGTCAGCTACAAGTTTTCTCCCATTCGTGTGTCCTTTAATTGAATGTGCTTAGATAAGTTTCTCATTAATATATTTTGGTTAAATTAAATTATACATTTTTGTGGCTACTATGCTCTAGAACTCAAGGTCTGTTTGCCAAGCTCTTTATATTTAAATATAAAACCTCTACAAGGTTTGTTTTCTTTTAAATTATACACTTACTGATCTTGTGTTTTACATTTTTAAAATTTCTCGATCTCTTTTCAAAGTCCCTTTTAATGCATTACATGAAATGTCATATGTAAAGTAAATACTGACTGAAGAATGCATCTATATACAGTATGACATACTGTCAGAAAAAAGGCAAAGGCTAGAATGATTGACCATACAGAAGGTTAATCCAACAGATCATGACTGTTTTATTCTAAATGATATTTTGAGTCTTGTTATTATCCATATTACTAACCGACAATGCTAAACCGGATGATGGACGCAGGCACATCCGGCCATGGGCCGTAGCTGCAAAAAGACGTACTGCGCCGGCGCAACAAACAGTCCGCGAGAGTCGGCTGAGGACCCGAGAAAGGCGGACAAAAGAGGGCGAGAGAGGCGGATGAGGGTCCGCGAGAGACGCAGGCGCAAAAAGAGTCCGACAAGAGCACAGAAAACAGGAGTGAGCACATACAGAAAGGAGTCACAAAAATGAGGCTCAACAAGCACCAAAATAAGGATAAAAAACATTAAAGAGCACTCAAACGAGGGGAAAGCACGAAACACATTGCACACGAAACTAAACACACCAAAAAAAAAAGAACAGACGAGCGCACAATAGCAAGGCACGACCATACCCCCGCCACCCTACAGGCACGGGACGGGACGGGACGGGACACACACACCAAGAGGGGGACACAACAAGCCCATGGAAGACCAAAAAAAAGAACACAAAACCACCCCACAGACCCTACAAGCAAGGGACGGGACACACAAAGAGGGGGAGAGAGGCGGATGAGGGGCCGCGAGAGACGCAGGCGCAAAAAGAGTCCGACAAGAGCACAGAAAACAGGAGTGAGCACATACAGAAAGGAGTCACAAAAATGAGGCTCAACAAGCACCAAAATAAGGAAAAGGCACATAAAAGAGTACTCAAACGAGGGGAAAGCACGAAACACATTGCACACGAAACTAAACACACCAAAAAAAAAGAACAGACGAGCGCCCAATAGCAAGGCACGACCATACCCCCCCCCCACCCTACAGGCACGGGACGGGACGGGACACACACCAAGAGGGGATTCAACAAGCCCATGGAAGACCAAAAAAAAGAACACAAAACCACCCCACAGACCCTACAAGCAAGGGACGGGACACACACAAAGAGGAGGATTCAAACAAGACACAGGAACACAAAAAGAAACAAAACGCTCGCGCAACAACGATCCCCCCCCCCCCCCCCCCACACATCCATGTGCACAAATACTGCATCGCATTGGAACAGTGCACCCTGAAACAAATCAACAACGCAAATATGCACAAATCTACATCCTAGATCCACATTACGCAATCTATCAATCAAAGTGTTGCATCGCAACAAGCACGGATTCAAAACGAAACACCTCCCGTCTCAGACATACGTTAATGGCAGCGAAGGCTACAACGGGCTTCTCACACAGCACAGGCAAATCGATTACAGCTCCAAAACAACACGTCCCAAATACTACACATGCAACAACGCGCCTCTCAAACGGCACAAGGAAAACATACACCAGGAAAATTCATTCGGATTAATGAATGTCATTTGCAATCATTGTCATTCAGTTCACTTCCCTGAAGAAACAACTGGCAATACAAGTTATACATTTACACGTTGTTGTCAAAAGGGTCAAATTAGACTGCCTTCTTTACATTCATATACTGAATATCTACAGAAGCTTATAACTGACGATGTACCTGAAAGTTAAATCTTTATCAACTGCATTAGATCCTACAAATCGGTATCCACTATGAACATTAACGGTGGCACTGCACGTGACATCCGTCTTGAAAAAATGTTGTTTATTGATGAATGTTCAATGGCATGAAGTCACTTACTCAACACCATTCATAAACTTCTACAAACGTTTATGAATAATAATATTAGATTTGGAGGAAAGGTACTTTTATAAGGAGGAGATTTTAGACAGTGATTAGCTATTCTTCCAGATGCCATGCACTCAGCTATTGTTCAGTGCACCTTAAAATACGCAGACAATTGGCATTACTTTCAAAAGATACAGTTAGTAAAAAAGATACGATGTCCAGAACCAGATCATAACAATTGCTTATTACAACTGAGAGATGGTACACTCACCAATACAGATGGACTTCAGCCACATATTATTACAATTCCTCAAGCCTTTATCTGCGACGACTTAGTTACAGAGACATTTGGAACAGCAATCTCATTAGACCAAATGCCCCTTTTAACACAACGCACTATATTATGTCCAAAAAATATTAATGTGGAAAACATAAATACCCAAGTCATTCCATTACTTCCTGGAGAGACACAACTCTTTCTAAGCTCTGACAAACTTGACTCTGATCACAACAATAACCATCTTAAATGACCTTACAAGTTCTGAGCTGGAATTACCTTTTACACTTAAACGGCGTGTACAAAGAAATTTTCAAATAAACCTTTACACTGTGCCACACACTTTATTGTTTGATTTCTATTTGCATCATCTACACCGTCACACTATTCTATATCTCATTCATACATCACGCTCTTTGTCATTCCCAACACCAGGGGTTGGCGAGCGAAGACCACCCCACAGACCCTACAAGCAACGGACGGGACACACACAAAGAGGGGGATTCAAACAAGACACAGGAACACAAAAAGAAAGAAGACGCTCGCGCAACAACAATCCTCACCCCCCCCCCCCCCCCACACACACACACATATCCATAAGAAGTGACACCCAAAGCCACATATTCTAAAGTGAACGTCAACACCTTCACACTAGACAGCATAGGTGTCAGCATAGGTGGATCTCCTTACAATAAAGCACTATTAACCGTTCAACTGCAGAAAAGGAAACATATTAACAGTGACTGCGATCCTCCGGAGTGGCAGCAAATCTGTTAATAAATGGTCGTACATGTCACTCAATATTCAAAATACCGGTCCCAATCACAGAGACATCAGTATCCACTATGAACATTCACAGTAGCAATGCCCGAGACATCCGTCTTGCAAAACTGATAATTATTGATGAATGTACAATGGCATCCAGTCACTTACTCAACACCATTGATAAACTTCTACAAACGTTGATGAATAATAATATTCCCTTTGGAGGAAAAGTTCTTTTATTAGGAGGAGATTTTAGACAATGCTTAGCTATTGTTCCACATGCCATGCGCTCAGCTATTGTTCAGTCCACCTTAAAATACGCAGACAATTGGCATTGCTTTAAACAATACAGTTGGTACAAAACATGCGATGTCCAGATCCAGAATATAACAGTTGGCTAATACAACTGGGAAATGGTACACTCACAAATACAGATGGACTTCACCCAGATATTATTTCCATTCCACAATCCTTTATCTCAGACGACTTACTAAAAGAGATATTTGGAACAGCAATCACATTAGACCAAATACCCCTGTTAACACAACGCACTATATTATGTCCAAAAAATATTAATGTTAATCACATTAATAACCAAGTCATTTCATTACTTCCTGGAGAGACACAGATCTTTCTAAGCTCAGACAAAGTTGACTCTGATGACGACAATGAACATATAAATTTCCCCTTATAATATTTGAACACTATTAACCCTGCCGGATTACCACAACACGACCTTGCCCTTAAAAACGGAACAATAATCATGCTATTAAGAAACCTTAACACAAAACAGGGTTTATGCAATGGCACACGGTTAGTCGTCAACACCATGACACGCAATGTTATTCAAGCGACAGTTCTTACAGGATCACATGCTAACAATACTGTTCTCATTCCTAGAATTGACCTTACAAGTTCTGAGCTAGAATTACCTTTTACATTGAAACGCCGACAGTTCCCCATTAAACCTGCATTTGCCATGACCATCAACAAATCACAAGGACAAACCATGGACAAGGTTGGCATCTACCTCTCTGAACCCGTTTTTGGACATGGACAACTTTATGTTGCCTTCTCACGTGTTCGCCGTTCATCTGACGTTAAAGTTAAAATTATAAATAATCCATGCCAAGGAAGACTCATTCAAGGACAAGACACCATCTTTACTACTAATGTTGTATACAAAGAAATATTCCAATAAAACATTAATATATGACAAACACTCTATTTGTTATTTTTATGGGCATCATCCAAAGCTGCACACTATTCTATATCTAATTCATACATCTGACTCTTTCTCATGTCCCAACGCCAGGGGTTGGCGAGCGAAGCGAGCAGGGGGCAGAGCCCCCTAGTGTATACTAATAAAAGGCAAAGCCCTCACTGACTCACTCACTCATTCACTCATCACTAATTCTCCAACTTCCCGTGTAGGTGGAAGGCTGAAATTTGGCAGGCTCATTCCTTACAGCTTACTTACAAAAGTTAGGCAGGTTTCATTTCGAAATTGTACACGTAATGGTCATAACTGGAACCTCTTTTTTGTCCATATACTGTAATGGAGTGCAGCTCAGTGGCCGTGGGAGGCGGAGTCGCGTATCGCGTCATCACGCCTCCTACATAATCACGTGAACTGAAAACAAGGAACAGCCACAAAGAGCGCTGAAGAAAACATTCATTACACAATTGAGAAGGCAGCGAAACAATAAGAAGCGAGCGAGTGACGCATATGTAAACCGTAAGTTTAAATTCAGTTTATAGAAACGCTCCCCCTGCCATTTGCAATACCATATTCGCGAGATACAAGTTTAATGAGAAGACATGAGGTATAAACGAGTACTTTGGATCACTTTGAAACAGAGTTAAAATTGTTGTAGCGAGAAACTTTTAAGTGCCGGGTCTTAGCTAACATTAAATAAAGCCGTGGACATCGCAACATCACACAAGAGAGCGGCTCACGTGAACTGACTGAAAACAGCACAAGTGATCACTTCGATGAATCAAACCTGTTCAAAAAACACATTACACAATTGATAAGGTACGAAAAGAATATGAAGCGACTGACACATACAGGCATAAATTAAGTTCATAGACCTCTCCTGTACAATTATACGTTGCATTCTCAACAGTAAGCTTCCACAGCTTGGTCATATTCCAACCGGAGTGCTCAACTGACAACGTGGTATACAAAGACAACTATAACAATCGTAATAAACGAACAATGAAACAACGGAGAACCCGTGCATTAAATAAAAAGGCTGCTTCCTTGGCAAAGCAAGGAAAAAGGATGGCCTTATATGGCGTTCGTTTATAAAAACAATCGTAATAGAAGAACAATAAACCACTACAGAACCGCGAAGCAAGCAGAAAGGATGGACTTATATGGCGTTTGTTTATAAAACAGCGGAGAAGCTGTGTAAAGACAGCTTCACAAAAAAACAGATCCTTAACAAATTGTTATTGGTATATTTTCCCTCAGTTTAAAAAGGTTTTCTTTTCTTCTTAATAAAAATTTAAAAGTAGTACTTCGCCGCTGCAAAGCGCGGGGATTTTGAAATATATAAATATATATATGGAGATATGTATATATATATATATATATATATATATATGTGAATGTATGTATGTTTATGTGTATGTCTATATATATATATATATATATATATATGTAGATATGTATATATATGTGTATATATATGTAGATATGTAAATATATATATGTATATATATGTGTCTGTGTGTGTATATATATATATATATATATATATATATATATATATATATATATATATATATGTATGTATGTATGTGTGTATTTATATATGTATGTGTATGTATGTATGTGTATATGTATATATGTATATGTGTATGTGTGTGTATGTGTGTATATGTATGTGTATATGTATATATTGATATGTGTATATATATATATGTATATATATGTGTATGTGTATCTGTATGTATACAGGTATATATATATGTGTATATGTATATATATGTTTATGTGTGTCTGTGTATGTATATAATATATATATATATATATATATATATATATATATATATATATGACAGCAATTACATTGACAATCATGTTATGTTATTTTAAAATGTTTCCTTTTCTTTTTCATAATCTCTTTAACACTCTACTTCTCCGCTGCGAAGCGCGGGTATTTTGCTAGTTGTTTTTTATATGATTAAGTCCTAAATTAATGCTTTTTTGACATATTGAACACAGATAGATTAATGAATTTGACCAGGATAACACAGATGTAGGCAATGGAACTGCAACTTTGAAGTTTAATGTTGTAGAAGAGGCACTATATTGCGCCTGACCCGGCACAGACTGACACGGAAGCGTTTGCAAAAGCAACACAAATACTTTATTTTCTTCACCTGTGGGGCACGTCTTCCCCATGAACCCCACAGGCATAATACAGTCCATAACAACACAAGCACCAAACACACTCCCTTCTGGCACCACCACCCCTCCCGACTCTGGCCACTGAGTGGTAGTTGCTGGCCCCTTTTATAGCCCACCCGGAAGTGCTCCAGGTGCTTGATCACCTGTTTCCAGTTGCACTTCCGGGTGGGGCTGAAGACACATCCAGCCAGGCTCAGGGACCCATGCAGCACCCCCTGGCGGCCACCTCAGATCCCAACAGGCTGTGGAGAACTCCATCTCCCATGGAGCTCTGCGGGAAACTGAGGCACCACCGTCAGCCAGGGAGGCTGCCACCAAGCGTCCCAGGGGAAGTATTGAGCAGCCCATGGTTGCTACCCCGAAACATACATCGAAAGGGTGTCCCGGCCGGACATGGGACCCGGCCATCCGCCACAATGTTTAAAATGTTAAGCATGACACCACACTGCCTACCTAAAAAAACTACTAAATGAGTGAAGTATTACGTTGCCGTCCTGATTCTCTATACAGATACAGCAAACAACTGTGCGCTATCTCTGTATTACATTCCAGCTGGGATGTCAGGAATATGAAGAGATACTGAGAGTTTCAATGCATTAACAAAGTTCATAAATGTAATGTAAAAGGTACCATGTATTCAAATAAACATTCACTATTTTTTTTTATTTTTCAATAAGCCTTGAACCTTCCTGACAGAAAATGACAAATAATACAAAACTTTGAGTTAGTTGAAGATGGATATATGCAGGTATACGTAGACACAGGATAACAAACAAATAGCACAAAGCATGGATCTAGGATACTGTAAAGAGAGGCACATTTTATGAAGATTTTTCTCTTCATTTATTAATTCCAAAGAAGTACAATTCATTCAGGACTGGCATTTAAATGATTCCATAAGAGCTCTGGTCTTTTAGCTAGTTAGATGGATCAGCCTTATAATTATACATTTTGCAGGGTCTGTGTGTCTTGATGGTGGTGTTGATTTTCTTCACAGCTCCTTAGTGAGTATATGTGTGTGTGTGTGTGCAACACACTGCTGAAGCTGCTGTGAACTGATGGAAGGTTAACTTAACTTTTGTATTAAATTTATGGGGAGAAACTTATAAAAGCAAATGACTGTCCTTCATAGAGTTTGTGGACAGAATACACCTTGACAGAGAAAAAGGTTTGGGGCAGCTTGCCATATATTTGACTGCAAAATAGGCACAAAAAGATAAATGCGAAGTTGTTTACAGACACCAGTCCAAAACAGAACTGCTTGGCAGAAGGAATATGGCGGTTTTTAAAGTCAAGCAGGTGAAATGATGTCATCTGGACAGGAACCGGAAGTGGTATCATAGGGCCCAGAACTGGAAGTGACGTCATTGAGTCCAGGTAGGATTTGCCATGTTTGGACTGCTAGGGACAAAAGAGAAAAGATCAGTACACTCTGCCATCCCCTGGTTTGGCATGGAACTACCTTCTTTTGAATCCTTTTAGCTGCCTCCCATGCACACGTGTGCAACAAGTTTATTATTTCCAGTTATGGTAACACCAATAACCAGAAATAGATACAGTGATGCTGTTCTCATTTAGACACAGAAACTTTTATGGGATGGACTGGAGAGAATGAGATGTGGTTGAAAAAAAGTGCTAGTCAAAACTCAAAAAGTCTAATTAGTCTTTCACCAGCCCCTAAATAATAATAAGCAAAGATTCAGCAACCAGGAAGCACCTAGCGAAAATAACCACACAAAATGCCCTTTGAATCCCGACCTTGGATAAAATGAAATCTTGGGTGATGTCCTAAATACTGCCGCACTGATTATGTCAACAATCACGATCTCCTGGTGGGTGATGGGAGTGTCATCATAGTAACTGTAAGACTATTCCCTCGTGAAGGTGGCAATCATAACAAAAATGGCATCATGGAACAACATGAAAAAAATGTTGGACTTTCAAAGAATAACAATAACTTGAAAACCATCTAATAATGGGAAATTTTCATTCATGATGTGAAAAGAAAAAATGTATACATTGCATGAAAAGACTATAGAAAACTGGAGAAAAAATAAAGAGTAGACTCCAAATTATAAACAATCCACCTTAATTAAAAGATAAGTGTCTGTGTGTCTGTCTCTCTGTCCATCTAGTTGCTGCGTCCATGTCATATCAAAGGAATCACAAACATTTTTCATTTTCATTCCAATAGATGGTGCATTACAGACATTAACACTGCTTTTACGAACCCCATAAGAAATGGCATATAACAGAGACATACACGTTACATGAGCTCTACGTTGATTACTCAGATTTTGACCCAACTTAGACAGATAGCACAGCTAGTACAGAATAAAAGTTTAAGTAGTGTACATTCTTTTTACAGCTAGTACAGAATAAAAGTTTAAGTAGTGTACATTCTTTTTTATTCCTGTTGACTCAAGGGAGATGACTCTTGGTTCTCATGTTTCTGTGGAGACTTTTTATCTGGCACACATGGGAGAATTCTGGGCGTGCTTTGTCTTTCTTTGTCTGAATGCTTTTCTCACTTTCTCAAGGCTTTGTTCATATATTATGGTTGCTGGCTATACTACAGTTGCAGTCTTTGAGGTTTCACATGCAGCAGCCTTCTTTTCTTATTATAAAATATGTCTGCTAAGAGTTAGTAATCAATTAATGTTGTCTCCACTGAGAAGAGCATGTTTCTGGTGTACCTCATGGTGCCTTACCAAGGCTGGACTTGGTGTAGCACCCATGTCCAAGTCGATCACAGATAGTCTTATGGTTCATCACTAGGATACAGTTTGGAGTAGAAGGGTTGGAGTAGAAGGCTTTTGTTATGGCCATAACCTATGCAATTTGGATCCTTTGATGGAGCAGAAGTTAAGCACAGTGCCAATGCTAACACTGAGTTTTAAAGGAAAAAATGGACATTTTCCCCATTTGTTTCTTGGGTGCTATATTTGGTCCATTAGTGTTTCCCAAAACAGATCTATGACCATTTACTGGCTATAAGAGTAAATGGCACAAGCCTGTGATATATTTGAGCCACCTCCAGGGTAATTCAGCTGTGATTAATGCGGCTTTATCAGATGGATACCTAAACTGTGTATTCCAAAGAGAATATTGGTTTCAACATCTGTGAAACTCTTACTTTGGCAGAACTGACTTTTAATTTTAAGTATCAATGAAGGCTTGAAAGTATGTAGAATTCTGACTTGCAGTTGCATGACTGATGTGCCATGCTACAGAGAAGAGTGCAATGCCACTTTTTTCTACACAGTGCTTGGCATTGGTTACAGTTCTTATCTATGTTTCATAAAAAAGAAGTTTTTTGCTGGTATCTTGAAAATGTCTAGGTGTGAGCCTGTTACAGTGTAGTAATTGACTGGTCCTGTCAGATTACAATGATACAACCCACTTTGACTAAAGATCCTCTTCATTTACACCATCACTTGTATTTTATATCCACAGCAAGCCACTGGCATTATCTCTGGGCTAAACAGATACATAATACATATATTACTTTTTTGTACAAGAATGAATTTCTATTTTTATGTTTATTTCTTTTTTTTAAATAAATGTTCTGATTACTGTGAGGAAAAAAGTGGAAAAAAACCCTGCATAAATAAAACACTTTGTACACTGACGTTATACCCTTAGGCAAAATTTTCTTGCCAAGAGGAAAAAAAAATGAAAGAAGAAATTAGCATTCATTGAATACTGTTTCATATGCTTGCAGTTGTTGTTGCAGCTTATTTATTCCAATTTATTAAACTAGAAAACATTACACTCGCTATAAACGCCTCCGTTTTCATATACTTTAGCTTAAATTATTCTGTAAGGTTACTCTAATTACAAGTTAATCAATGTACCAAAATCCTCAAGAGTATACGCGTGATTTAATTCATGATAGATTATATCTTTCCATCCATTTTCAGACTGGCTTAGCCCATTTTTGGCAGTGGATGACGAGAATATCAGAGGCAACAACTCAGAAACTGTCCACTCACTGGGGGATACACAAAGTACTTGCCGAAAAGACACACACTCACACACTTGAGAAGAAAGTGCAAACTTCATCCATACAAAGCCGAAATTCAGTCCTGGGACTCCAGAAACACAGTTCATGAGTAAGTTTACTGTTAAGTTTAGCAAAAACATTTTTAGTTGAGATAATGAACATTGTCTATACTGTAGTTTAATGCATTTTTAAACACAACTTGTGAGAAAAAAATTTTGTATCATTAAAATGATATGAAAGACATAAAAGATAACAAAGGGAGCTGAAACAAAACAATAAAAACATTGTGCACTGTGTAGGCAGGCCCCAAAAGTACGAGTATAACCATACACAAGGCTCTCCTTCCCACCCAAATTCCTTTACTGTAGTCACCGTTATTAAAACTTTGTTATATTGTTACTCCTGACTTTGGACTTATTAAAGCCTTGACTGAAACCATTTTAAATGCTGTTGCATTGGGGCCAACCTTCAGTTATTTACTTTATAACTTACAACAGAGTAAAACACATGGCAGACAAAGTAATGTCACCTAAGGCTTGCCATAACACCAAACACCCCATGGTATCCACATGCCGCTCAGTTCTGCCGGATAATATGCACTAATAAAAGTGAACATACAGTTCTTTTAATTGTGTCTTTCTTGTCACTGTTTAGTTACTGGATGACATTTGGATCAGACTGGCTGCTGGTCCGCACTAGCATTCAGTGGTGCTCTTATTTTATTAATATAGCATGTATTTAAATATGGCCTCCCATCAAAAGTGGTAATTTTCTTAAGAGTATTCATTCATTTCCTAGGAGCATGCTACCAATTGAAGTATTATTTTTTTACAATTGTCAAAAATAATAATTTTAATTTTCAACAAAGGTGTGCAGATGTTGAGAATACAAATACAATTTACCTGTAAAAGGACACTTGGCACTGACATTTCAGCTAGGATGCATATTTATGAAGTACATACAGATTTAACTCCTGTTTTCTTATTATACATCTTTATAAACCTTACATTGAGTGTATAATTGCTCTATTTTTTCATGAAATTGCTATCTGCCTAGTAGGTTTATGAGTAGCAGATGATTCCTGCGACATTTTTTATTTTTATGTACTTTTACAAAGAGGTTTACAGCACCATTGTGTTCAGGTTTATTATGCTGGTTGAATGATGTTCAGAAGAATTTGTAAGCCACGAGATAAGTGTACAACTAATAAATATTTTAGAGTGTTGAACTAAAAAATTAAGTAGATTCCAAAGAAACTGTTGCTTTCAGAAAGGGAAACAATTCAAGCCTTATCTGTGTAGGGTACTATAGGTAAAGATTTTAAGATTTTATTGGAGAATCTGCCCACTAGCAAAGAATCTGAGCTGTCTCCAGTAACATGAGTCCGTCGAATTTTCCTGACCTGTCTCACACAGAACAACAGAAGGTACTGTCGTTAGTGTTACATTGAGCAGACTATTGTAAATCCAAGCATTTACTCTGCAGCATATCAAGCTCACTTCTTGTGTCATCTTATAATTTGCTTCTACTAAACTGTTTGTTTTTTACATTAGCCTAAAGGCATTTACGTTTTATGGAGATCCACAATGTTTCAATCATTTTAGTTCATCTTTAGCTGCTTGGATTTAAACCAGAATTACATAACGAGAGGTATGAAGTCGAGCATATTATAAAATATGATGGTTCAAAATCTATACTATACAATATTTCTTGTTTTTCTATATGATCCAAAATTCAACAATCAAATAATCAAACAAAATTTTCTTGTTTGTATATACAAATGAATTTCCGAAAGCTGTTACATTATTCATTGTATGAATGGACATTTTAAGCAAAATATTGACTTAAAATGAAGGACCTGATAGACTCTGATGTTCTAACAACATATACAGTATTGACTTTATAGTACATTCATAAATAAAGAGCCACATGGTGATTAGATTTAAAGTTCATATCACTGCACTTTTTGTACTTTATAGTGCAGTGGCGTAGCTAGGGTGGGGCAAGGGGGTACATCTGTCTCCAGGTGCAGCATCCAGGGGGCGCCAAATTTCCCTTCCCCATTGCATTTTGGCAAACAGGAGGGGGCGCAAAATCTTCAGTTGTCCCCGGGTGCTGAAAACCTTAGCTACGCCTCTGTTATAGTGCTGGCTAAAGTGAAGTGAAGTGAAGTACATGCTTATATGTGAAGTTTCCATATATAAAGCATTTATAATTCAATGAACTTATACTCCATGTCCCCATCATCACCTATGTGGACGAAAAAGGCACACTGAAAAGCAGGCAGATAATATTTCTCAATTCTCTTTTTTATTCATTCGGAGTCACAGTAAGTAGAGATTCAAAAGAGTATAACTTATTGCTGCAAAGCTCAATTGAACACCGAGAAAAAATTAGGAGGGGTTTTTATAATTCAGCATTTCATGATTAATAAGACAGAAAGAACATCCTTATCAAAACAGTAAAGTTAAACAATATGTCTGTTGAGCTAAGCATTATCTGTGTTCTCAAAGCTAAGCACAGGAGAGAGGCCTTTGCATAAACTACATGTACTTTCTGCAGCCTTGTGACCTTGTCCCTGAAACATTCACTCTGAGAAAGGGAAAACAAGAAACAGCTTAGATTTTATTCATGTGGACACTATTTCTCCTGAACCCTGGAATAACATATTTTTGTTAGTTCATAAGCCAAAGCGTCTCTTACTGGCAAGTTAGAAAAATAGTTATTATAAAAATTTTAATTTACTAAACACAAAAAATACATGGTGCTGAAGAGAACATTCTTCTTCTACACCTACTATAGGAGAAGCTGCTCCTGGCGTGCAGTTTGAACTCAACCTGAAAAGAGGCATTTACTGTACTTGCCAATTTACCCCATCGACAAGTGGTCATCTCGTGACTACCTCTTTTTACTGGCAAGCAGCCAAAAAACAATTACAAATGCAATGCCATTCAATAACCTTTGACCTAATGTTCTTTCGTGACAGATGCACTTATCAACATTGTTGAAAATGGCATTTGTAATGAATAATTCATGACAATCCCAGAAATCAAACAATACCTTAACCATTCAGATTCAGAATAGGTAGCTGTTTGTTGAAACACACCCCTTAAGGTGTCCTTGGCGTTTGCTTCCTAGGCTTAGAGGTTTCCAAGTAGTATTACTTAAAGTAAACGTTGAATACAGAAGTTCTATTGTGACACATTGTAAACAGCCAAAAAAAGGACATTGTATTGTAAGTCATTAATGACACAGTCACAGTATGTGGCTGCAGTCATGTATCGATGGTTTATCTTGTTGCATACATTGTTTCTGAATTTCTTATTGACTTTTTGTCATGTCATATCATTTTCTAAACCACTTAGTCCTGAGCAGGGTCGCAGGGGGTGCTGGAGCCTTTCCCAGTCAGCATAGGTTGCAAAAAGGGAATAAACCCTGGACAGGGTGCCAGTCCATTGCATGGTGAACAAACACACACACACACACACGCACATGCATGCACACACACACACACAAGAGCCAATTTAGAATCACCAATCCGCATAACCTGTATGTCTTTTGACTGTAGGAGAAAACCAGAGCACCCAAAGGAAATCCACTCAGACACGGGGAGAACTCCCACGCAGGGAGGACCTGATACGTGAACCCTGGTCTCCTTCCTGTGAGGCAGCAGTGCTACGTCTGTGCCACCCTGCCTCCCTGACTGTTTTTTCTTTAGATAATAAAATTATAATTTTTAAGTGCAGTGCTTAGCTAACTTTTTTGGTCTACTATTAATCTTTTTCACAACTGAAAACAGCAATGCACAATTCCACCACAAGATATATATTAAGAAAATAAAATAGATTAAGATGACTTCTACTCTGTTAAGTCGAGATTTTTTTTATCTTTCCTCTACTGTCAGCTGACCATTTCACAATCTGTATGTTGATGGTAATTTATATTGGCATGTTTTTGTTATGTTTATGTTTTTGTGCTTTGTTTTTCTTATGTTTATTTGCCATTATATGTGTGTTCATGGACATGCACATGTCTTATAGTATGGTTTTGTACTTGTGTTGCATTATACTTGTAAATATGTATAAGCACTCTAAATCTGTACTTAGTGAAGCACACTGCCCAAGAATAAATTGAACTGAATTATAATTAACTTAATGCAGAGCAATAAACAGAATGTTAAAAATGCCATCCATAACAATTATCATAAATAAAACAACCACATTTTTGTAAATGAAAATTATTCAGGGTTGGATCATTCATATGCTTGATGCTTGATGTGTATATCCATTTGTCCTGGAACTTGTGTTTGCTACCATAAGTCAAGAAAAAAAAAGGAAATTTTTAAAGATTCTTGGCACAATCTTTTCTACAGGAA
Organism: Erpetoichthys calabaricus; assembly: GCF_900747795.2. Taxonomy (NCBI): domain Eukaryota; kingdom Metazoa; phylum Chordata; class Cladistia; order Polypteriformes; family Polypteridae; genus Erpetoichthys; species Erpetoichthys calabaricus. The sequence continues at coordinate 295,526,446 of NC_041394.2, forward strand.
AGTATACACCTTCTCTGTTCACAGAGACTGAAATGGGTGTTTCAATTTATAATAACCAATGTAAAGAAGGCTATGAAGTCAAATGGAAGTGCTCTGGTGTAAAATATCACAAATCAGAAGTGTTTTTAGCTGTGTGGCACAACATTTGAATTTCAGTGGTTTAGAAATGCATATAATATGGAAGCTTTTATTGCAATCACGTAAAAAAAATTGTAATGTGTTAATACGTAAAACTGTTGTATTATTTTGCAAAAGTATTTAGTTATTTTACATAATTTATTGAATTATTTCACAAAAGTATTGTGTTATTTTACACACATTTTACATTATTTCGGAAAGATCTTGGTTGTTTCTGCTGTTAACATTGGGCATGTTCAGGCTTCGGTTGTCATGTGACAGCTATTGATGGAGATACTAACCAAAGATGGTTGCAACCAAGCGACAAGAACCGAAAAATACAATTGCTATAAGTTTAGTTTTAATTAGGTTAAAGTTTAGTATGTTTAGTACAGATATTTTAACAGAGGCAGAGTGATAGCACAGAGTTAGCATTCCTGCCTCACAGCACCAGAGTCGGTGTGAGGTTTGCATGTTCGATCTGTGTATTTTTGGATTGTTTGGTATCAGTGAGGGTACTTAACTGTGTAAAAATAACCATTTAGTCCTTTATGTGGTGTGAAGTAAATAACGCCCATCTCCTTTTTCCATCCCAAACCTGAACCCCAAAAAATTAAACACTATGAACTCTAGCTGCCTCACCTCCTGATCGCACAATTTCAAATTATCTATAGCAAATAACTGGATTATAAAAAAAACAGATACTTTATTTAAAAGTTTCTGTTACTAGATAGAATGTAGTACCCTCTTTTCTAGTTGGCTGTACGATTTAGCTATGCTAAGGACCAGACATTCACTACGTTTGACTCTTGCCTCACTCCCAGTGCAGCTGTGATAATCATTAGCACTTTGTGACCCTTAACTGGGCAGGTTAAATCTCAACACATACAGAATTAAATGCATACCAATCATTTTTGTTCAGGTTGTCGCTTGATTGCATATTATTTGCATGCTTAATCCTGCTCCTTAATAGCTGTCACAAGATGACTGAAGCAAATGTGTGCACAATGATACACAACACAACAGGCAATATCTTTGCAAGGTGACATAATAATTCTGTGAAAAAATAAATCAATTCTTTTGAAATAAAGCAATTATTTAGTGGAATAACACACTACCTTTAAGAAATAAAGCAGTACGTCTTTTTGAGTTGCTGGAATAAGGTTGGAGGATGTGAAAATAAAAGAAAAAGTGTAACCATCATCACCCTTTCATTAATCCCGATGTTTTGAAGTGGAGAGTTGTAATATCTAGATGGAATTGTGAGGCATTAACATCAAGTAGTATAGCCAGACCATGAGGCAGTAAAGTAACTCCAAACTGTAACATTTCCACCACCACCTTGCTTGAGTTTGTCATGAGGTTCTTCTCCTGAAATGCTGTCTTTGGTTTGTGCCAAACATGTCTTCTGTTACTTTGGCCAAGCAGCTCTAACATTAATTAATCTGTCCAGAGCACATCGTTGTAGAAGGAATAGTCTTTATCAATATATTCAATGGCAAACTGTAGTCTTAATGTAATGTTCTTTTTGGACAGGAAAGGCTTTTTCCCTGGCATACCTCACATGCAGGTCATATTGTTAAATGTGGCACTTGGTGCCATGGCCCACCTGCCAAGTTGTTTTGCCTGTCTAAGGAAAAGTCATCCCAGATGGAGGATCGCGGGAATCGTGGGAAAGAGGGGTCCTTTCATCGGATTGGCTGGCCCAGCACTGTTTCAGCCGTGGAATGGCCAAATGGGGGAGGCAGCTTGAAGAATGAGGTCTCCAGGACTCTATACAAATCCAAATCTTATTATGGGATATATCATCTACTGTTAAATTCTGCTCTGTACTTCTAAAATTTATATTTTTTATTTCTTACTATATTGAGAAATTGTTCTGTTCTGTGTACTGCATTGTATTGTATTGACCCCCTTCTTTTGACACCCACTGCACGCCCAACCTACCTGGAAAGGGGTCTCTCTTTGAACTGCCTTTCCCAAGGTTTCTTCCATTTTTCCCTACTAGGTTTTTTTGGGAGTTTTTCCTTGTCTTCTTAGAGAGTCAAGGCTGGGGGGCTGTCAAGAGGCAGGGCCTGTTAAAGCCCATTGCGGCACTTCCTGTGTGATTTTGGGCTATACAAAAATAAACTGTATTGTATTGTATTGTATTGGTGCTTGTACAATCGTTCTGATTGTAGATGCTATGCACTTTGAAACCAACTTTTGCAAGAGTTACCTGTAGATCTAGTGATGACATTTTGTGATTCTTGGAGACTTCTTTTAGTATCAAGTGGTCAGCTCTTGGGTGGAATTTGCCGGGCCAGCCAGTCCTGGACAAATTAGCAGTCATTTGAAACCTATGTCACTTGTAGATTATTTTTATTATAGTAGGTTCTTTTTAAATCCCATGCCAGAATCATAGGCATCCACAACCTTCTTTCTGAGAACATTTGAGAGCTCACTTGATCTTGACATGATGACACCTCACAGGTCAATAGCAAAGAGAACACCAGATACTAGATATCTGTGGTTCAAATAAAATAAGTTCCACCTCTATGCTCCCTAAGGAGGTTCTAATCATTGCCACCTAATCTGTAACACCTGTTTCCAGTTTTATGGATTTGAATCCATAATAAATGTAGGGGTGTACTTACTATATCCTTGTGAAATATGTGAATTTTTGTTCATTTATAAGAATGAATAAACCATGTCATTTTTATGTGTCATTTGCTCAAGTACATCACCTTTATCTGTAGGTACTGTTCTTGTATGACGAACTAATGTTTGCCTTTTCAAATATGTGGAAAACAATTTCCATGGGGTGTACTTACTTTTTGACATAACTGTAAATACAGAATTTTACTTTTCTGTTGCTGACAGTTCCATACTGTGGAAATAATATCCACAGTTGAGATAATAATACCAATAAATTGCCATGACACTTTGGACATCATTATTCAAGGAGTATTATAATAGATATCAATTTTATATTAATATACAATATTTTCCTTATTAAATATATGAAAATAAGCTTTTTCTATTCATTTTGCAGCAGTCAACTGTTTTGTATCTTCAGTTAAGAAGAAGCAGCAATTTTTCAGAAGAGTGCTTATTCATGGGAATCACAGTAGTTGATTGTAAATCTCTTTTAAAGTAACCAAAAGAAGAACCTTCTTTAGCACAGTTCTGCCATAACTCTGCAATAACTCATGCAGAAAATATTTCTTCACAATGATTTGTGCATGCACATAAAGCTGCACACTATATCTGAAAATCGCCACTGAACTTTTGCCAAATATAATTTACGAGCCTGTAATTTAATTTGTGTCATCCATGTTAGTAAACTGCCAAAATAATCCATAAGGACGTGATATTTCTTTCTGCCTTTTTTACTAACTTAGTTAATTAAATTTGCATGAGACAGAAAGTTTATGCAAGTCATTAGACACACAGCATGAAGCTTTTCTTTAGCTGAAAGAATACAGTAGCCTCACAAAGAAAATAAGTGCCATGAATATAATAATTTGCTTTACTTTAATTTTGATAGATTTTTAAAACATTTTAAAGATTATACCTTATATAATAATCCACTTTAGAGCAACCCAGCCTTACCAAATACCTAGGTATTGTAAAGTCTGTGTATTCTCTTCATGTGTGTACTTGATTTTGTCCAGGCACTCTGTTTTTTCTTTCACACCCCTAAAGATATCCCCTTTCTAAATTGTCCTCATATGGCTCTGAGCGTGGATGTGTATGTGAGTGGTCAAAACATTGAACTGTAGCCCCAGAATTGGTTCCTTCCTTGTTCCTTATCCTGTTAGGGTAGGTTCTGTCCCTATGGGACCCTGAGTTGGATTAAGCAATTTGAGAATGTTATGTTATATGTACCTTTGAATAATTTGGGAACCAAGGAGGGTATACAATCTTTGATTGGCAAAAAATGTGGTGATGCAGAAGGGGTTTCATACTTTAAACCATTAAGCAGTTGATTCCGCCTCCACATCTGACTTACTGGATGACCATAAATAATTCAAGTCTGATTAAAGCAAATTAGATTAATAAAGACATATATTTTAAAAGGCCTTCATTCACATTAACTATCTCCTACAGAGCAATCTGAAAATTGTTTCTGACTAGAAACAGAAATTTTCACATTTACAGAATTTTTTTCTTTTTGGTTAAACACCGGACTAAGTTGAAAACCATTTCAGCATAGAAGTTTAATCACCGTAATTATTCTTGCTGTAGGACCTTTGCAAGCTAAAGTTTAGTGAGTAGGTGTGATGCAAAGGTAGAAGGGTTCCTTTCTGGGACTTATTGTTTTTTGTTTCCGTGTCTACTCAGAGTAAGTGAATAATGCTTGGCTTATTGCATTGGTCAGTTGTCAGTGAGTGACCACTCCTCTTCACATGAATTGTACAGAATTTGAAATAAATGCACTTGTTTGAAATAAGATTATTCCTGGCTTTTCTAAACACAGCCTTTTCACTTTTAAATCTTTTTCTGTGTGCACTAAGCCTATTCAAAGTTGGATGTGACTTTCCTTCACTGCTTTTTCATTCCTTAATGATTTTGGAAGAAGGCAGAATACATCAAGCCAGAAATAAGCGCTTTGTTGGCCAGAAATGACTGAGAGAGTATTGTAATGAACAGCATACTTTTGTTTGACATGTGTTATATCTACTGTGCTTTTTAAGCAGGAATGAATTGCAAGGCATGCCTCACATCATGCTATTGGGGTGCTGTCTGGGTTAGGCAATTAGTTTATTTCAGTCTTCAAACATGGATGATTATAAATATGTATCTTTGCCTAGGCTAAAGCAGCACAATGCTGACAGATGCACTTGAAAATAACAATACCAGATATCATCATCATCACTGATTTTTCTGAGCACATTGTACTTACTAAATAAACACCTTACACTGGAATCACTTTGTAGTTTATAGTGTATAAATGCTGGGAGGGTACATGTGGTGTCAGAAGCAGAAAATGTTTAAATCAATTATTAAGAAACACAATTTAAACTAATATACGTGCAGAATCTTGGGTACGGAACAATGTTTTTGTTTGTGTGTTCTGTATGACAGGCTACAGAAAGGTGTGTGTGAGATATGTGTGCTTCCAGCATTGGGACTTATTTACTGTAGATTGGCTTTTAAGCCATTCCTTTGTGCCTCTTTTTCTCTTTAGAGCCATTCTTTGTATTTTGCTATTTTTTTAATTTAAGAAAAAAATCCTTGTTTGTCCTTTTTACTACGAACTTGAGATTTATGGTCATCCCTCCTCTTGTGGAGCTTGTGTTACATTTTTGGTGATTTTCACTGGTTGTTTTGCCACTTCCCCATTTTTTTTCTTCTCTGGCTAATACAACAACAACAACATTTATTTATATAGGACATTTTCATACAAAAAGTAGGCTCAAAGTGCTTTACATAATGAAGAAAAGAAAAATAAAAGATAAAATAAGAAATTAAAATAAAACAACATTAATTAACATAGAAAAGAGTAAGGTCCGATGGCCAGGGGGGACAGAGAAAACAAAAAAAAAAAAACTCCAGATGGCTGGAGAAAAAAATAAAATCTGCAGGGGTTCCAGGACACGAGACCGCCCAGTCCCCTGGGCATTCTACCTAACATAAATGAAATACAGTAGTCCTCTTTGTTTTTAGGGTTCTCACGGAAGGACTTGATGATGATGGTCATGCAGACTTCTGTCTTTTAATCCATCAGTGTTGGAACATCACGGTGCTTTGAGTAGATGCCACCACCAAAAGGACACCGGAAAAGAAACAGAAGAGAGAGTAGGGGTTAGTACAGATTTTAGAGCCACCATGAATAGTTATTATAATGAATTGGATATACAGAGTATCAGGATTAAATTACAGTGAAGTTATGAGAAGGCCATGTTAAAATAATATGTTTTCAGCAGTTTTTTTTTAAAGTGCTCCACTGTATTAGCCTGGCGAATTCCTATTGGCAGGCTATTCCAGATTTTAGGTGCATAGCAGCAGAAGGCCGCCTCAACACTTCTTTTAAGTTTTGCTCTTGGAATTCTAAGGAGACACTCATTTGAGGATCTGAGGTTACGATTTGGAATATAAGATGTCAGACATTCCGATATATAAGATGGGGCGAGATTATTTAAGGCTTTATAAACCATAAGCAGAATTTTAAAGTCAATCCTGAATGACACAGGTAACCAGTGTAGTGACATCAAAACTGGAAAAATGTGCTCGGATTTTCTTTTCCTGGTTAGGATTCTAGCAGCTGCATTCTGCACTAGTTGCAAACGATTTATGTCTTTTTTGGGTATTCCTGAGAGGACTGCGTTACAGTAATCTAGCCGACCAAAAACAAATGCATGAACTAATTTCTCAGCATCTTTCAAAGATATAAGAGGTCTAACTTTTGCTATGCTTCTTAAGTGAAAAAATGCTGTCCTAGTGATCTGATTAATATGCGATTTAAAATTCAGATTACAGTCAACAGTTACCCCTAAGCTTTTTACCTTCGTCTTGACTTTTAATCCTAATGCGTCCAGTTTATTTCTAATAGCCTTATTGTATCCATTTTTGCCAATCACTAAGATTTCAGTTTTCTCTTTATTTAGCTTGAGAAAGTTACTATTCATTCATTCTGAAATACAAGTCAGACATTGTGTTAGTGAATCAAGAGAATCGGGGTCATCAGGTGCTTTTGATAAATACAGCTGTGTGTCATCAGCATAGCTGTGGTAGCTCACATAATGCCAGTAATTAGTCCTAGTAAGGTTAAGGTGAAGCTCAGCTGGACAGACTAGTGAAGATCCTGGCCTATTTGAGAAGCACCTTTTGAAGGCCACACTCATATTTTGTCTTTGAGGAAACTCATAATAACACCTGCACCAGCTATGTGATAATATGCACACCATTCTAGGAGTTGTACTCGATCAGAAAAGCTTTAACTCCTTGGTTGGCAGTTACTAACAGGTATCATAGCTAGGGAAAGATAATACTAGTCATACTGGAGCTTCTGATATACAATAATATTGCAGAGATCAAACAGCAAATACCTGCATGGCAGTCTGGCATAGCTATCATGTTGAACAATAGCATTCATGGATATAATGATACAACTTGTACACCAATCAGTCATAACATTAAAATAACCTGCCTAATATTGTGTAGGCCCCCCTTGTGTAACCAAAAGAGCAGTGACCCATTGAGGCATGGACTCCAGAAGACCTCTGAAGTGTTCTGTGATATCTGGCACCAAGGTGTGATCAGCAGATCTTTCAAGTTCTCTTAGTTGTGATTTGGGGCCTCAGTGGAATGGACTTGTTTTTCCAGTACATCCTACAGATGCTCGATCAGATTAGGATCTGGGGAATTTGAAGGCCAAGTCAACACCTTGAACTATTTGTCATGTTCCTCAAACCATTCCTGAACAACTGTGTGGCAGGGCCCATTATCCTGCTTTAGGAGGCCATAGCTATCAGGGAATACCGTTACCATGAATGGGTGTTTGTGGTCTACGACAATCTTCAATTATGTGGTACAGGTCAAAGTAATATCCTCAGGAGTGTCAGGACCCAAGGTTTCCCAGCAGTGCATTGCTTAGAGCAGCACACTGCCTCCACCACATTGCCTTCTGCGCATAACGCATCCTTCTGCATGCACCCAGCCATCCATGTGATCTAAAAGAAATCATTATTCATCAGACCAGAACACCTTCTTCCATTGCTTCATGGTCCAGTTCTGATGCTCATTGTTGGCACTTTCGGCAGAGGACAGGGGTCAGCATTGACTGGTCTGCAGCTTTGGAGTCACATACTCAGCAAGATGTGATGCACTGTGTGTTTTGACACCTTTCTCTGATGGCCGGGATTACATTTATCAACAATTTGTGCTGCATTGCATAGCTGGATTTTGCTCCCCACATGTATCAATGAGCCTTGGGTGTCCATTGTTGTTGTCATTCCTTGGACCTCTTTTGGTAGGTACAATCCACTGCATTCTGGGAATATTCCCACAAGAGCTACTATTGTGGAGATGCTCTGACTTAGTCATCTAACAATCACAATTTGGCCCTTGTCATTAAGATCCTTATGCTTGCCAATTTTTTCTGCTTTCAAAACATCACCCTTAAGAAATGACTTAATGCCTAATATATCCTACCCCCTGACAGGTGGCAATGTAATGAGATATTCAATGGCATTCATTTCACCTGTCAATGGTCTTAATACTGCAGCCAATCGGTGTACTGTATATACCAGGTACCTGAGGGTCCTAAAGCCAAGCTGAACACTTATGATGGGAAGAAACATTGTAATTTTTGTCATGCATTTTGAAATGGCAAATGTCTGTCTCTGGCTGGAGAAGGTTTGATTAAGTGAACTGCCATCAGATATGAGAGTTCAAGAAAAGTACAGTTTATTCAAAGTATACTTGACTTTCAGTTTTGGCCACAGAGAAGTCCTGAAACAGCTTACAGAAAGTTTGCAAAGCTGTGTTAATGCAAAGAAACAATGGCTATGATGTCACAGGTCACATGACAGGTCCATCGTGCACCTAGAAAATGTATAGCAATATAGTTATCAGACACATGAAATGGTGGCAACCTATGAAAACCAGAAACACTAAATGTTGGGGTCATATAAACAGAAACATAAAATGATGGCACCAAAGAAAACAAAAATGACATCAATGACATCACTGCTGAAGTTCTTCAAAGTGTTTTTATTTCTTGAGTTTTTTCACCTTTAATTTTTCAATAATTCCTTTTTGTGGCAAGGTTTTGAACTATGTTGAATGTTGAACAAATTCCTGTATTTTGGGGAGTTTTGTTTTCTTTTATTAATATTATTTTGCTTTGGTAGGCTTCCATTTTCTTGATAAATTCCAGGAGTGAGGATGAATGACACCATCAGGTTGCTAGTATTTTAGATGTGGATGCAAAATTGTTAATTGCCCAAGTTTATGTAGAAATGTAAAAACAAATTTCATGATGTTAGTGTTCTTCCCTGTTTTTCTCAGGTTACTTTGGTCAATTTCTGCCACTTTTTTCATAGTGTGTTGATTTTGGGGTTTTGGTTTGTTTGTTCTTTTGGCATTTGACTTCATTTCAGACTTCATTTTCTGTGAACAGAGAGGAAATTAAGACAAATCTTGCATTCATTAAAAATGTGAAAGCAGATTTTGGACATAGCAACCTCTACAAAATGTTTGTGCCTCACTTTCCTAACATTGTTAGTCTGTTCTGTAGAGGACAAGCAACTTTATTTAGGGTGAGGAACAGAAAGAAGTATGCTTTAAACAATTAAGAAGTTTTACAATATTTAACCTATATTTGCATTCCCTCTTCTATCTTTATACTTGACAAAAAAGTTTCAAAATATAGTATTAATGTAAACCGTGGGGAAGTTCAATCAGTATTTAATATGTCACTGTGATCTGTGCATTTAATAAGTTTTGCACTCATATACATACTGTAATAAATGTTACTCTTCCATCCATCCATCCATTTTCCAACCCGCTGAATCCAAACACAGGGTCACGGGGGTCTGCTGGAGCCAATCCCAGCCAACACAGGGCACAAGGCAGGAAACAATCCTGAGCAGGGTGCCAACCCACCGCAGGACACACACAAACACACCCACACACCAAGCACACACTAGGGCCAATTTAGAATCGCCAATCCACCTAACCTGCATGTCTTTGGACTGTGGGAGGAAACCGGAGCGCCCGGAGGAAACCCACGCAGACACGGGGAGAACATTAAAACTCCACGCAGGGAGGACCCGGGAAGCGAACCCGGGTCCCCAGATCACCCAACTGCGAGGCAGCAGCGCTACCCACTGTGCCACCGTGCCGCCATGTTACTCTTTCATATACTAAATATATTTTATATCTACTTATTAATATTATTATTTTGTTACATTGTTTGATTTTCCTCTTTTCTATACATGTATAACTATATATTTGTTTTCGTTATTATGCTTTATCACTCTATAAGAAAATTATTCCTTTGGCTCTGCCAGAAGAAAGGCTGAGAATGTTTTTTGCCTTCAGAGATTTCCAACAAAACTCCAAGTTAAGCACCCATTGGTTTATTTTACATAAGCAGTATTATCTTAAAGTTATAAAAAATGTTACCTAGTAACTTGAAAATCCACACAGGCTGATTAACAGCTGAAGTGTTTTTCTTGACCTTCCATCCTACAAACTTCTACATATTCCAACAGGTTTAACAGCTCCAACAGTTGCTTTAATCACTTTTGAATGTCTAATGTGGCTTTCCTAACTTGAGGTGGATTGTATGAGTGAATTCTTTAATACAAGCTACGTGACTTCTTCTTCGGATTATCTTTTTCCATATCTTCCTGTTCTCTGCATTTTGCTCTGTTACACCCATCACCTGCATATCCTCTCTCATCACATCCGTAAACCTTCTCTTAGGCCTTCCTCTTTTTCTCTTCACTGGCAGCTCTATCTTTAGCATCCTTCTCCCAATATACTCAGCATCTCTCCTCTGCACATGTCCAAACCAATGCAATTTCGCCTCTATGACTTTGTCTCCCAACCGTCCGATTGAGCTGACCCTCTAATGTACTCATTTCTAATCTTATCAACCCACGTCCCACCCAGTGCAAATCTTAGCATCTTTAACTCTACTACCTCCACCTCTGTCTACTGCTTTCAGGTCAATGCCACCGTCTCCAACCCATATAGACCTTCCCTTTAACTCTTGCTGATAACTGTCTGTCACAAATTACTCCTGACACTCTTCTCCACCCATTCCACCCTGACTACACTCTCTTCAAAGATGCAACGCAACTCCTTTTGGCCTTCTCTGTACTTCTTCATCAACACCCTCAGAGCAAACATTGCATCTGTGGTGCTCTTTCTTGTCATGAAACCATACTGCTGCTCACTAATCATCACCTCACTTCTTAACCTAGCTCCCACTACTCTTTCAAATAACTTCATGCTGTGGCTTATCAATTTTATCCCCCTGTAGTTACTACAGTTCTGCACATCCCCCTTATTTTTAAAAATCAGTACTAGAACACTTCTTCTCCACTCCTCAGGTATCCTCTCACTTTTCAAGATTCCATTAAACAATCTGGTTAAAAACTTCACTGCCATCTCTCCTAAACACCTCCATGCTTCCATAGGTATGTCATCTGGACCAACGGCCTTTCCATTTTTCATCATCTTCATAGCTGTCCTTACTTCCTCCTTGCTAATCCATTGCACTTCCTGATTCACTATCTCCACATTATCCAACCTCTTCTGTCTCTCATTCTCTTCATTCATCAGCCTCTCAAAGTATTCTTTCCATCTGCTCACCACACTCTGTGAATACATTTCCATCTTTATCCTTCATCACCTTAACCTGCTGCACATCTTTCCCAGCTCGGTCCCTCTGTCTAGCCAATTGGTACAGGTCCTTTTCTCCCTTCTTAGTGTCCAACCTCTCATAAAACTCATCATACACCTTTTCTTTAGCCCTCACCACACATCTCTTCACCTTATGCCTTATCTCCTTGTACTGTGCATCTTTCTGACTATCCCACTTCTTTTTCGCCAACCTCTTCCTCTGTATACTCTCCTGTACTTGCATATTCCACCACCAGGTTTCCTTTTCCTCCTTCCTCTGTCCAGATGTCATGACAAGCACCCTTCTTGCTGTCATCCTTACTACTTCTGCTGTAGTTGCCCAGTAGTCTGGTAACATTTTTACTGCCACCCAGTGCCTATCTTACCTCCTATCTGAACTCAAACCTTGCAGTCTTCCTTTTTCAACTTCCACCATTTGATCCTTGGCTCTGCCCTAACTCTCCTCCTCTTCTTGATCTCTAGCATCATCCTACAGACCTATGCTGCCTAACTACACTTTCCCCTGCCACCACTTTGCAGTCTTCAATCTTCTTCAGATTGACCCTAATCTAATATATCTAATATAATCTACCTGTGTGCATCTTGCTCCACTCTTGTAGATCACAAGCTTGGGTTAATATAAGCTAAGTACGATGTTATTTATGCCTTTTTCCCACTCCTGTGGCAGAAATTTAAGCAAAAATGCCTTTCCACTGTCCATTCATGGAGGCTACCACTCTCTACTGGGCACAATTTGGAGCAATCCTGTCTCATTTTCAGTGAGAGGAAGACAATGTGATCTCTTTTGTGAACATCTTACACGTGCAGAACAGAGGTACAGTATGACAAGAAAAGAGCTTTCTGATGCACTTTGTTTTATTAGACAATTTCACTACCATTTTCTTGGACACAAATTTCTTACATTATAGTTTAACTTGGCTTTTCATTGTTTAAATGAAAACCAAATCACCCAGAAAATCAGTTTTCCTACTGCTTTGTAGAACTGCATCAGTATGATTTTGCTATCAAGCATGAAGCTGGGAATTCAAATTCATCTGTCATGCACAAATCAGGAAAGTTGTGAATCTTGTGTCAGCTGTCAGGCTGGAACAGATCTCAGTACCCAGACATTTCATGGCTGTCACATTGCAAGAAACTTTGTCATGAGGGGGTTTGGTTTTAGAAGATATGTGTAACATTTTACCACTGGCTGTTAAAAACACCCAGTGACAACACTGTCTGACACTCAAGTGGTAGTTAATGTTATTGTCAGTTATTTATTAACTAATCCTGACCAAAAAACATAACATTCAAGTGTAATTGTATTTAAGTTACATGTTTTGGAAGTTTGATCATTGTTAACTTTTTTTAGTTTACTGAAGTCAGTGATGTCACATTTTTGTTATTATATGGAATAATAAGTTGTGGTGGCCAAACTGCCTAAAGAAGTGGGGCATGAGTAGACAGCTCACATCATGTCACCATGAAGTGGTCTGCTTGCAGTGCTCAGAAGCAATATCTACTCTGTCAAGGTTGGAGGTCTCCTATTAGCTCAGGCTGATAAACGACTACTTCTGAAGGCTGCTGTAATTCGGATGTTCTTGGTTTGTGACTGGCCCCCAGCACTTACCACATTGCAAATATGAGAACTGAGATGACTTATGGTGTGAGTTCACAGCAATGCACGTGGCATAGTTGGCAGCCTTTACCCTGTGGTGGGGTGGAGTGCAGTGCTGGAGCCGTGCAATGAGATGGTGGCTGTGTAGACAGCTCAACTGAAATTACCAGTGTTCAGAAGCAGTATATGCTTATATAGAGTAGTATATTGACATCCTACTGTTGTTGGTTGTGGAGGATCCATGGCTAATCTAAATTCATATTTCTTAAACATAGAATGTTGATATTGATGGCAAGTATCCCATCTTGGTATTGACTCTGCTGCTAAAAATTTCTTTAGCTTGTTTTGGGGATTTTTTTTTTTGCCATCAAGAGTAGCTACTGGATGTGTTAAAGAAGAAAATAAATGATTTGAAATAACCTCTCTCAGGGTAGATGTAAAGGATAGGTTAATCAGTAACCGAGACTGCACAGAATATTTCTTCATTTTAAGGTAGATGATTTTGACAATTTGCCCATGCTTTTTAAATCAGCGTCCTTTATATTTCAAAACTTGCACAGCATGCTTTATTTGAGATATCTCAACAAAAGCTGAACTTTTCACACAAATTTCCTTGAAGAATAAGAGCGAAAATTTCAACAAAATCGGCCCAATCCGGCTGGGTTGTTTCTTGCAAACAACCAGAAAGTCAAATAAGACGATAATAGGTGCTTCTCATAAAATACCAGGATGTTTAAAACTATAGGTTAGCCTTGTATATGTTTGTGTGTGTGTGCCCAATGGTAGACCACTACCTGGGTTGGATAATGTATTGCCCCCTAGTGCTGCCTACTCCCAGCCATCCTGAACTTGAACAAGTAGTTTCATAAATGGTCAAAATGCATCTCTTGCCCTTAGTAAATGCTTGAAAACAGTTTCTGTTACTTTTCACCCAATGTCAATTGGCCATTAATGTCTTTATAGTACTGTTTTTTATCTAGTATATAGTCCATTGCAGGAAGTCAGCTAAATTATCTACCTAACAATTTTTTTTTCAGTATATTTATTATCTATAAATTATTTAATCTATTAAAAACATCAGTTAGGGAGCAATTTATGCAATGTTTGTTATGCAGAGCAAGGCTTTTCAACAATTTTAGAGGGGTTCTTGTAAAGGGCAGGGCAAGACTGTGGTCTGATTGTTAATGCTGCTGCGTCACACGTATTAGCTAAATTTAAATATTGTGCTTTTTATTGCAGAAAAAAATAGTATTGATTTATTCATATTTATTTTGCAAATCTAAGCAACATTCCTTATCGTTATATTATTTCAAAAGAACAATCTGTCTGAACATAAAGCTTTATCAAGCAGAACATCAAAGCTTGATTCAAGGTTACATCGTAACTTTTTTGGAACAACTTAAATTAAGAAAAGGTCAACATTAAGGTTTCCAGTCCCTGGAAATGAATTAGACAATCAATTAAATTCTAGTTGCTCATGATATGTCAAAGAATCAAAAGTGAAGAAAATTCACGGTTTACATTCATATGAAGTGCTAAATGCTTGTTGTAAAGCTTATACTTCTGTACCTGTCTTCTGACTGGGCTATGCTCCATTATTCACATTCCATATTAGAATTTGTCTGTCTGATCTCACCACCTGTTAAAATTGATCTTTTGTTTATAAACTAATTTTTGTCATACCTTTTCTTTTTCTGATATTGTGGAATTTCCTCACCTTTCAACAATCTGTGTATTGAATTCTTCTTTTGGCACTATTGTCTGTCCTGTTTATATTTTTACTGTTTCTGTGTCCAGTTAACTATTATTCAAAGCGGTGGTTGTTGTAGCCAATGACACATAAATAAGTTCATGGAAATAATTGCAATGAGAGCTCTAGTAAGTATAGTGATTATTCCTTATTGATGAAAATTACAGACATTTAGATAAGCTGTCTTCCAGCATTATATAAAGGTTATTATGCTAGAGTAACCTATTTCAAGGTATTATCTATCTTTTTAAAAGAAGGAAGGTAATAGGAAAAGGAACTAATCAATACACTGACCTGAAGGCACTGTAGTACACCATTAAAAATACTAGTTCTTTAATGGCATTTTATGGTTCTTTGGGGGATTGTGTGTTTTCATTTTCTTCTGGGAAGGGCTCTCCGCATTTGAAGTTGGTGCTTTGTGCTTTGAAAAACTTCCTAATCTGTTAAAGAAAAAAATTAAATCTTTTATGTATGGTCGCTACCTATCAGGACACTGACAGATTAAGAAAACCTGGACTTAGACTGTGTAATTGTAAGCAGAAATCCTTTTTACATCATGAGCCATTGGTATTTCACAAATCAGTTACCATGTATTCATGGTCATTTACTGTATGGACCCTGGGATCTAACTAAATTAAGGTTCTTTCTGGAACCTTCATGTGGATAGGTCTTTTGCAAACCAGAAATGGTTCACGCCTGGTGTGGCGGAAGTGCTGCTTTTGTACCCGCAAGCACACCAGAAGGCTCTTCTTCCATCTTCCCGGGTTTGGCAGAAGTGAATGTTTCCCAGGCTCCCTGAGGTTCGGGGCGCCCCCTGGCAGTGGCCACGGGCCCCAACGGGCTTGAGCCTCCTTGCTCCTCTCCTGTGGTCCTCTCCAGATCTAGGGCAGTTGCTCTCTCGTGGCCTGGAAGATTTAAATGCCATCTCCCGGTCCTTCCAGACATCCCGGCTGGGCCTGTCCCCCGGCCTCCTGTGACAATATATATACAGTATATATATATATATATATATATATATATATATATATATATATATATATATATGTATACACAGTGGCCTTGTATGATAATTTGGGTGCCAACTGGGTTGTCCTGTTTAGTCACAGCAATCAAACAAACAAAGCATTGATGCAGATAAACTAGCCCTAACTTTGGGCTCTTAGTAAAATTAAATTAAAGCAGTCTGATCGGAGTTTCAAATAGTGGCAGCTTCCTTCAGTCAAAAGACTGGGAATCCTGTGGCTTTATTTCACAGGCACAGAACTGCTGGCGTCAACTACCCATACAGGGTGGAGTCAGGTGCCCTCGGCGGGGGTTTGTTCTCAGTGCTTCGGGGAGAGAAGGAGAAGATAATATTAGTGGCAGTGCCTCCTCCTGGTCCAGCATACTTTAACAGAGCCTGTGAAGGGACCTACAGGAGATACTGTATATATGGCTGTATGCTATTCATACTTTCTGTGTGTGTGTGTGTGTATGTTTGATTTTAAATTGGTATTGAAACATAAGGTAGGTTATCAACTGAATTCTCAGGTTTTTTTGTAGATGGGGAATAAGAAAAAATCTCAAAATCAGCTATATGCCTGTTATGTATAACTTGTCATTGACCGTGCTGTGCCCTTCGTATTTAACACTAGGTATCTCGGTGGCAGACTGCTTTGCTGAGTGGGGTTGTCTTTACTTTCAAACTTTAACTTCAGCCCTGTTTACCAGCAATAGGTGGCTTCACAAGGGAATCCACTTTTGATGGTAAGGATACAAAGTTAGACAAGAAAAGAATAAGAAAAATATCTCAGCCTTTTGTAGCAGTCAAACAGAGGCACTGACTTAAAGCGTTCACTCAAAAACTGTATTTATTTACCTGAAAAACGAAGAACAGCAAATATAAAGTGATACAAAGAATCATACAACCTGGGAGTCTTGCGTCTTTATGGTGGACATCCAGGGGACTCAGTTCCTTTAGTTACATAAATGTGTTCTCAATTCAAATGGAGAGAGAGAGGGAGAAAGAAAACTCTCAAAAAGTGCCAGTTTGCAAAATAGAGGCAGCTCCCTACTTACCCAAATAAGCACACAAGACATAAGCACACTTGGCAAATTCATCTCTCGCTAGCAGGTCACAACAACACTTCACAGTTTCCCAAAACAAATTGAAAGTATGTATATATATAAAAAAAAAAACTGAAAATGTTACTGGATTATTATCATTAAACTTTAAGGGTAGTTCCCCTGAATATCAAAGCTAATAACGGATACACTACACTCCTGTTCATCTTGACAAGACTTCAGGCTAAAAGTCTATCACCTGACATTTGTCAGCTGAAATGTTTAAAGTATTCCCTGTACAGCTGTACAAGACAACAAAATTAATAATGCAATAAACCAACTTTCATGACATCTTCTCCCAAATGCACTGTTTTTGGGTGGCACGGTTTCAGGTGTTTGCAGTATAATTGATGATAAAGTGGTCTGGTAAGACTGATATTTCTGCGTGATGGAATGATGTGTTACCATGAGCCCAGTCCCTTTTCTGTCTCCACAAAAACTGATTGATTCTGTATTTATTTTTTTCTACTTTTTTTTGTAATGGTCATGCTGTTGCCTGTATTAGGGTAGTGCGATAAAGAGTGAATGGCCTCAAATGTGGTAGTGTCCCGGGAAGACCATTGGGTTGGGAATGGCATATCATATGTTTTGTAGGTAAGGTAATGATTAGGTTAAAAAAATCGTCCGTATCTAAGGGTACTGAAGGTACAAGTCCACTTCATTTTATTTAAGTAAGAAGGAAGACTTAAATTACCTGAAAACTCTTTGAATAGACTTACACATTAGTGCAATATAACCATATTCCAGAAAAAATAAACAAGGCTGCTCTATATGAAATTTCCTATTTTTTATTTAACAATTAATTATAGTGGATTGAGCCATTTTGAAACTACAAAAAGTAATCTAGTAAAAGTACAGTGTATGTTTAGGTGAAACCTATTATGATGATATGCATAAGAGCAGTGGAAATGTTTCCTAAATATTGTGTCTAAATTAGATTGTGTCAGGTATTTTCAAGACAGCTGTGTGTGACATTAGTAACTCCACTGGGTTTATGATATTATTAAACTACATGTTTAAAGAGAGCAGTGGCATTTCTTCACAGTACAATTTCCTGGTATAATTAGCACTAAATCTGGAAATGAGATAAGCCTGAAAAAGGGCAGCTACTGTGGTACTGATCAGTTAGTAAAATAAACCCTTTGAAATTCTTTAATTAAATTAGCTGTCCCTTTGCAGATTCAGCTCCAGCAGCACAGAAATCATAAGCTGTGCTACAGATGTTTTCTTGAGCTGCTGAATAGTAAGGCGGATGTTGTAGTAGATGATGAAACTGCATTTTCAGTTTATTTTCTTTGTCCATCTGTGCAGAGTCCAAAGAAAGAAATAGGACTATGTTAAAAAAGTAGTATATGCTTATTCTTTATACAAAGGATGATGCATAATTCTGTCTACATCATACTGTCCTGTACTTCTGTTAATTTAGCAAGAATACTGAGAACAAAAGTGTTAATCAGGATTGCAAAGATAGTAATATTTCATAGTAATCTATTCTTTATTAACATCACAAATTGCTGCTTATTGAAAACCCTTTGAACTTCACACATGAGATACATGATAAGCAGTTAGGTTGTAATTTAAATAGTAGAACCTCACATGTAAACTATCAGAAAAGAAGATACCATGACGCCTTGTACTACCTTGAATCTTTAATTGAAACTAAAATCAAATGTTTGGCACCATAAATTATTATTTGTAGCCTTTTATAATTTGAATTGCACAAGGGAATGTGTTAAAAAAAGGGAATTGTTCACTGTGGCATCAATTTTGTATACTAAATGTAAATAATTTGATTTTATGAAATGTAAGAATATTTATAAACTTATACTAAATGTAAATATTGATACATTGTTATTTAGAGAAACATTTTTAACATAGGGTGACAGAGTCCTCTGACAACAAAATGTGAAAACCAGAACCATATTTTTCAGTCAACGAAGGCTAATCTGACAAAACACATCATTGGAAAGGGCATTATCAAAGTAACTGGAGAAAATCCTTGTCAACATGGAAAAAACATACAAGCCACATACAGACAATCTCTGGCCAGAATTCTAGACATACATAGTTCGTTTTTTAGAAATGAGGCAAGAGTAGGACCAGTTAAACTAACATGAACAGCACATAAATGTCTTCTATGATGTATAAATAAGTCACATTCTAATATATTTTTTTCTATTTGTGTTTTAATTGAGAAATATGTGTTTTATAACACTTTAGCTTATAAAACAAAAGCGTTTCAATAACATGGATATATTGGATGGTATAATTTAACATATTTTTACATTGCAGACACACAGGTGGCGCAGTGGTAGTGCTGCTGCTTTGCAGTAAGGAGACTGTGGGAGATTGTGGGTTCGCTTTCCGGTTCCTCCCTGTGTGGATAGTGCTTTGAGTACTGAGAAAAGCGCTATATAAATATAATGAATTATTATTTGCCTTCTGTAATAAAAACTACAACTTCACAAATACACACTTTTGTGGCAATACTTTTGCAAAAGAATTAACACCTATATTTTCACTGACTTAAATTTTGAACCACTCATCCCAGATATGGAACAAACTACACTGTCACATACAATAATAAAGGAATATTACTAAAAAAAACATAGGAATGGAAGAACAAGTAAATATCCATCCATTCACTCAATTATTTTCTGAAAGCATTATAGGACCATAGAGCACTGTGCACTAGACAGAAAACAATCCTTGCCCAAATGTTTTATTTTTCATAGGGTAGACTTATACATACACACATGCATACATACAGAACACATTTCAAGTTGTCGGTCAGCCTAACATGCACACTTTTGAAATGTGGAAAGGATTTAAAGGGTATATAGAAATGGAAAAGTACTAATTGTTCATACGCAACACAGACTGAAAACAGGATATACCTGAACCCAGAATGAACAATTAAACACAAATACATAAAACAACATAATGCATCAAATCCCTCTACCCGAAGTATTAATGAAACAGATGGGGTGGCACACCTATTTGCACAACACATAGCCATAACTCAATACAAATGTCTTTATGGCTTTCACTATGCTCTTATTCTCTATCTGGATTTACTAGCTCCCTTCCAGCCAGCTGTCATCCTGACTTAAAGCATAGTGTGCAGCTTCTTCCTAAATAATAAAGACATAACAATGATCATGCATTGAAACATGGCTCTTCTTCAGAGTTTTTACTAATACTAGCACTTCCAATTGAACATGTACTCATGAATGGGTGACTGTACCCTATGATCTCCTTCGGCTAGTGTGAGCATCACTTTGTAGTCTGAAAACTGTTTATGTACTCTTTCAATGGGATATTCAAAGAAAAATGAGAATCATAGTCAGAGAACAGACAAAAGGTCAGAAACCAGGAGTCAAAATGATTTAGCATCAAAACCAAAATTACATTCCGAAATCGGAGTTAAAAAACAAGAGCAAAGATTCAGAAACCAAGAAAAGCAAAAATAAAATATTTTCTCCTTCTTACAGCAAAACGAGAGTTTATCCGTCAAACTTGGATACCCAGGCACTTTCCCAGGATGATCTTTAAGGTGTCGCTCTGATGATATCCCCAAAGAGAGAGTAGAGTTTCCAAGGAAATGGGTAACCAAAAATGCTCTCAAATAGTGGTGCTAATTGCAAAAACAAAATGGTGGTGTTGCAAAATGTGAACAAATCATGTGTTTCTTAATAATTCCAGTAGTACTAGGGTGTTGTACCGTGTTAGCCATTATGAATGTAGAGAAAAGCCAATCAAAATGACACCTTTAATTGGCTAAAAAGATTACAATATGCAAGCTTTCGAGGCAATTCAAAACTAAATGAACAGAGAATGAATTTACACAGGTTCCACATTAAACATGGAAACACAGATGTCCCTGTAGTGGCCCACTTCAACAGCCATGGACACTGTGAGAGGTACTTTAAAGTCACAGTGCTTATGGGCAACTTGAAAACACAGCAAGAGAGAAAAGAATGGGAAGTTAAACTCATGCTAAAATTTAATACATTACAACATGGATTGAATAGAGACAAGAGTTTTATGGCCAGATATGAGGATTGTTTACATCTCCCAGAATGACAGACAACCTGTCTACAGATCCACATTGTTTTGAAAAAACTCATTACAAACTTCAAAAGACTTTGTTGGACAGTTATCTTATCCAGAGATCTTGACAATACATTGTTCTTTTCTCTCTTGTTAAATTAACCCTAGCCTGAATGAATCTATTAATTTTTTACATTTAAAATTTGTCATTTAAAGATTTACCAATGTTGTTTCTTGTCCTAGAGTGTGTATATAAACACATGGAACTCCAGTCTCTGTATTACATCTTGCCTGAAGAAGGGTCCTGAGTTGCCTCAAAAGCTTGCATATTGTAATCTTTTTAGTTAGCCAGTAAAAGGTCTCATTTTGCTTGGCTTTTCTCTACATTAATAATTCCATATAAATATTGCCAGGACTATAATCAGAAACATCTAAATAAATTTATAAAAATTCAAGATTGCAACAGGTTTGTTTGGAAAATGAGTGTGAAAATGACACAGAAAGGCCAGAGCATGAAGAGCTGAAAAATAAACCCAAGATAAGTCCTCATGACTATAACCCTTACAGTGGACTAAAGTCCACAGTGTTACTTCGTCTCAGAGAGTTGAGAATGGACTTAACTACAAACTCCTCTGAACCATCCACTTGCACAGGAACAGATAGTATACTTTTCCTGTAACAAGGGTTCAAATGCACAGGTTTCTGTCTGGAAATGTGAAGAGTTTGAGAGTATTTTAAAATGAGCTGGCAGCACCAGACTATAGGGTACAGGGCCAGACATCCTATGGACAAAACAAGGTCCAATCTAATAAAGTCCATGGTGTTAGTTTGTGACATGGAACACACTTCAGTCCAATTTTCAAGGTAGGTGCCTTTATTCTCTCGGATTCTGCAAACCATTTGGCAGCGGCTTTCACCTGCAGCAGGTTCTGATGCACTTAGCTGCCACATGGATTGCAAATTAGACAGAATTTGTTGGACTGGTATTGAAGAGAAGCAGAAGGGAATACCCAAAAGATGACACTGACACCCATAATGACATTCGAAATAGGGACTTGCCACTGATCAGTCATTTGGATTAGCGAACAAACCGACAAACAGACTAGATGCATCCGAGGGTTCAAATGAGATCCTTAATCAAACTTACAAAGCTAAAAAATTCAAAATACTGATAGATGGAAATATGATTTTATTTATGCTGATTATTTTTTGTCATCTTAGCCCTTGCTTAGTAATGAACACAAAGGGGTTATTATTTTTACCCTTGTCTGAGAACAACTGAGAGCAAATCGAACTGCCCCACAAAATGAAATTCTAAATGAAGTGGAAAATGGATTTTTGAGTATGAAATATATATATATGTATATATATATATATATATATATATATATATATATATATATATTGTCGCAGTTTGAGGCCCTTGTTGTCCTCTTGAACCCTCTGACTCGACTCCAGACACCAGGTAAAAGTCCAAATATTACTTTTATTTGAACCATACAGTGCACAAAGCACCCTCCTCTCCACAATACTCATAAACTAATCAATAAACAATACAATAATCAATCCGCCACACTCCCAGACACTTCGCCACCCTTCCTCCCAGCTCAGGTCAGCGTACTGGTTTCCCAGAGTCCTTTATATAGTCCCTGACCCGGAAGTGTTTCTCCCTTCTGTCCATGTGATCATGAACACTTCCGGGTCGGATAAAAAGCTCCTTTCTTCAACCCGGAAGCACGTCGTTTCCTCTTGTCACGTGATCATGACGCACCTCCGAGTTATAGGGCAAGTAAGAGTCTGGCAGCCTCCCCACAGTGACTCCTGGTGGTCCCCATGGTATCCAGCAGGGCTGTGCATATAAACTACATAGTCCATGAGGCCCTGCTGGAATTCGGGGAACGTCCACACTGTTGGGAGAGCTCCACCTAGCGGCCTGGGGGTGAGGGCCGGAATATTTAGCCGGCCACACACCACAATATATATATATATATATATATATATATATATATATATATTCACGGCATTCGTAGTCTGTGTCACAATCTGATTGTATGGGTGGTTACCTACCAGGTAACGCTTGTGGTTGGCCAGCAATCTGCTAACATCCACCACGGTGCCCTCAGTTTGTGAGGAGCAGATCATAGAATGGTTGAAATAGTTTACTGTCAAATAAATGCAAAGAGTACGCGACACGTGTTTCGCCCTCATTCTGGGCTCATCAGGCGTACACACTCCACTGCACTCCCTCTCGGGAATCGAACCTCGGACGTCAGCGCCAGAGGCGATGCCCCTAACATTGCGCCACGGCGTGTGGTTCGTTTATTTGACAGCATGTAGATCGGGGTAATTACATTCACGCCAACCACAAGCGTTACCTGGTAGGTAACCACCCATACAATCAGATTGTGACACAGACTACGAATGCCGTGAATGTAATTACCTCGATCTACATGCTGTCAAATAAACGAACCACACGCCGTGGCGCAATGTTAGGGGCATCGCCTCTGGCGCTGACGTCCGAGGTTCGATTCCCGAGAGGGAGTGCAGTGGAGTGTGTACGCCTAATGAGCCCAGAATGAGGGCGAAACACGTGTTGCGTACTCTTTGCATTTATTTGACAGCAAACTATTTCAAACATATACAGTGGTGTGAAAAACTATTTGCCCCCTTCCTGATTTCTTATTCTTTTGCATGTTTGTCACACAAAATGTTTCTGATCATCAAACACATTTAACCATTAGTCAAATATAACACAAGTAAACACAAAATGCAGTTTTTAAATGATGGTTTTTATTATTTAGGGAGAAAAAAAATCCAAACCTACATGGCCCTGTGTGAAAAAGTAATTGCCCCCTTGTTAAAAAATAACCTAACTGTGGTGTATCACACCTGAGTTCAATTTCCGTAGCCACCCCCAGGCCTGATTACTGCCACACCTGTTTCAATCAAGAAATCACTTAAATAGGAGCTGCCTGACACAGAGAAGTAGACCAAAAGCACCTCAAAAGCTAGACATCATGCCAAGATCCAAAGAAATTCAGGAACAAATGAGAACAGCAGTAATTGAGATCTATCAGTCTGGTAAAGGTTATAAAGCCATTTCTAAAGCTTTGGGACTCCAGCGAACCACAGTGAGAGCCATTATCCACAAATGGCAAAAACATGGAACAGTGGTGAACCTTCCCAGGAGTGGCCGGCCGACCAAAATTACCCCAAGAGCGCAGAGACGACTCATCCGAGAGGTCACAAAAGACCCCAGGACAACGTCTAAAGAACTGCAGGCCTCACTTGCCTCAATTAAGGTCAGTGTTCACGACTCCACCATAAGAAAGAGACTGGGCAAAAACGGCCTGCATGGCAGATTTCCAAGACGCAAACCACTGTTAAGCAAAAAGAACATTAGGGCTCGTCTCAATTTTGCTAAGAAACCTCTCAATGATTGCCAAGACTTTTGGGAAAATACCTTGTGGACTGATGAGTCAAAAGTTGAACTTTTTGGAAGGCAAATGCCCTGTTACATCTGGCGTAAAAGGAACACAGCATTTCAGAAAAAGAACATCATACCAACAGTAAAATATGGTGGTGGTAGTGTGATGGTCTGGGGTTGTTTTGCTGCTTCAGGACCTGGAAGGCTTGCTGTGATAGATGGAACCATGAATTCTACTGTCTACCAAAAAATCCTGAAGGAGAATGTCCGGCCATCTGTTCGTCAACTCAAGCTGAAGCGATCTTGGGTGCTGCAACAGGACAATGACCCAAAACACACCAGCAAATCCACCTCTGAATGGCTGAAGAAAAACAAAATGAAGACTTTGGAGTGGCCTAGTCAAAGTCCTGACCTGAATCCAATTGAGATGCTATGGCATGACCTTAAAAAGGCGGTTCATGCTAGAAAACCTTCAAATAAAGCTGAATTACAACAATTTTGCAAAGATGAGTGGGCCAAAATCCTCCAGAGCGCTGTAAAAGACTCATTGCAAGTTATCGCAAACGCTTGATTGCAGTTATTGCTGCTAAGGGTGGCCCAACCAGTTATTAGGTTCAGGGGGCAATTACTTTTTCACACAGGGCCATGTAGGTTTGGATTTTTTTTTCTCCCTAAATAATAAAAACCACCATTTACAAACTGCATTTTGTGTTTACTTGTGTTATATTTGACTAATGGTTAAATGTGTTTGATGATCAGAAACATTTTGTGTGACAAACATGCAAAAGAATAAGAAATCAGGAAGGGGGCAAATAGTTTTTCACACCACTGTATATATATATATATATATATATATATATATAATTTTTAATTCCTGAGCTTTCAACCCCTGCCAAAGTTCTTCATCAGAGGATAATGCTTATACTTACCAGAATCAAAGGCAATATATAGCAAAACATTATGTGGAGGGGGTGGGGAGGTGGGGGGGTTTGGCTAAATCGGGGGGGGGGGTATCGGGTGTACGAAGGAAATAAAAATGAATGAGAGACACTATCTCTTCCATCTTTTCACTTCAAACGGATACTCAAAAACATTCATTAATCGGAGCTTACACAGAAGACGCCAAAAAACTCAGCAAACAATCAACTTGAAACAGAACCCCCACCCCACCTGGCACTCACTCCCTTATCACCACAGGGTGTCTGAAGGTACAGCGCGCATCCTGGCCAAGTCAGGCGTCAGAATAGCACACAAACCCACAAACAATTTGCACACGGTCCTCTTTAATGCTAAAAACAAGAAATCGACAGCAGAAACATGAAACGCAGTTTATAGCATTCCATGCAGTTCTTGCTCAGCGGTATACATAGGACAAACTTCAAAAAGAATTGCAACACATATACAGGAACATCGCAACGCCGTCAAAATTAAGGATTCACTTTCATTGATTTATACGCATGCTAAATCAACAGGACATACATTTAACTGGGACAATGTACAGTAAGGCCAGTACTAAAAGTGCCAGAGAGCTGGCCAAATCTTGGCAATCAAATGAGAACGCCATCAACAGACACTTGGACATAAATCCAGCATATGCAAACTTAAGAAGAACATGTTCATAATAAATAAACTGTACACCCAATACACCAACCCCCCCCGATCACACTGACTTAGCCATCCCCCCACTCCCCCACCCCCTCCACGTAATGTTTTGCTATATATTGCCTTTGATTCTTGTAAGTCTAAGCATTACTCTCTGATGAAGACCCCTGGGAGGGGTTGAAAGCTCAGGAATAAAAACTACTGTACTTTATGAAACGTGATTCATTTTTCCTCCCTTTTGTGGATCTCCAGCTGCAAATATGCAAACCGTATCACAGACCTTCTCTTCCATATATATATATATATATTTATACAGTATATATATATATATATATGGCAAAATATTTTGTCCAACTTCTTTTTTTAAGAATGCACTACAGTTTATTTCCAACTAAAGCATATAAACAGAACTTGGCTAACAATTTAAACAAGTAGTTGAGTTAAAACAGAAATGTACTGTATTTCTGATTATGAAATTAAAATAAATGAAAATTCCCTGGATGGAGACAGAAACTATTGACATAGAGAATACAGAATTGAAACATACTCTTGAGGATTCCTGTGGAAGCTAAGGAGAGAAACCAGGTAGCACTTCTTTAAAAAGCCACATACCGTTTTGTTTTTTAGCAACTGAATCAATGAGCTATTTGAGCAGTGTGACTGTCATTGCTTAGTATTAAGTTGTTAACAGCTGAAAAGTGACATCATTACCCTCTCACTGCAACAGAAGCAAACAGGGGTAATGGAATGTGTATTTAGCTGAGCAAGCCAGACGTTCCTTTTTGCCTTAAATGGGAAGGCTACAGAAGAAAAACAATGTCTGTGCTTTAGAATTGAGCTGTTACACTACCAAAGTATGTCAGGTGTGTTAGCCAGCTGGATGCCTTTTCATCCCATTTTGTGCAATTTATTTATCTATTTATTTTATTTGATCATAGAATCTGCAATGGTCATGGTGGACTACATGTTATTATATACAAAGAGTGACAATAGAATGAGTTGCAGGAAAATAAAATTACCATGGGGAAAAATGATTAAAAATCATCAGTGACAGTAATCAGTTTTATATCAAAAGTACCAATTATCAGTTATCAAAATTCATACCCAGCCATAGGGGATGCACAAACCAGTGTGTTTCTTCATGCCGGTCCCAAGCCCGGATAAATGGGGAGGGTTACATCAGGAAGGGTATCCAATGTAAAATTTAGCCAAATCAATATGCAGACAACAATACAAATTTCCATACTGGATCAGTCGAGCCCCTGGTTAACAACGACCACCACCAGTACTGTTAGCTAACAGGGTCCTGGCAGAAATTGGGCTACTATTGGCCAAAGAAGAAGGAGAAGAAGAGGGGTGTGACATGTCCAGATGAGGAAGAGAGGAGGAAAGTAAAGAGAGTGGAACTGAGTGTAGGAACTTTGAATGTTGGCAGTATGACTGGTAAGGGGAGAGAGTTAGCAGATATGATGGAGAGAAGGAAGGTTGATATATTGTGCGTGCAAGAGACTAAATGGAAGGGGAGTAAGGCCAGGTGGATTGGAGGTGGATTCAAATTGTTTTATCATGGTGTTGATGGGAGGAGAAATGGGGTAGGAGTTATTCTGAAGGAACAGTATGTGAATAGTGTTTTGGAGGTGAAAAGAGTGTCAGGCAGAGTAATGAAGCTGAAAATTGGAGGTGTGATGATGAATGCTGTTAATGCATATGCACCGCAAGTTGGGTGTGCAATGGGTGAGAAAAAAGATTTTTGGAGTGAGTTGGATGAAGTGATGAACAGTGTACCCAAGGGACAGAAAGTGGTAATTGAAGTGGATTTCAATGGGCATGTTGGTGAAGGGAACAGTGGAGATGAGGAGGTGATGGGTAGGTATGGTGTCAAGGAGAGGAATGAAGAAGGTCAGAGGATAGTGGATTTTGCCAAAAGGATGGACATGGCTGTGGTGAATACATATTTTAAGAAGAGGGAGGAACATAGGGTTACGTACAAGAGTGGAGGAAGATGCACACAGGTAGATTAAATCTTATGCAGAAGAGTTGATCTGAAGGAGATTGAAGACTACAAAGTGGTGGCAGGGGAAAGTATAGTTAAGCAGCATAAGATGGTGGTCTGTAGGATGATGTTGGAGATCAAGAAGAGGAAGAGAGTGAGGGCAGAGCCAAGGATCAAATGGTGGAATTTGAAAAAGGAAGACTGCAAGGTTGAGTTCAGGGAGGAGGTGAGACAGGCACTGGATGGTAGTAAAGAGTTACCAGACAGTTGGGAAACTATAGCAGAGTTAGTAAGGGTGACAGCAAGAAAAGTGCTTGGCCTGACATCTGGACAGAGGAAGGAGGAAAAGGAAACTTGGTGGTGGAATGGGGAAGTACAGGAGAGTATACAGAGGAAGAAGATGGCAAAGAAGAAGTGGAATAGTGAGAGAGATGCAGAAAGTAGACAAGAGTACAAGGAGAAGGTGAAGAGAGAGGTGGTGAAGGCTAAGGAAAAGGCGTATGATGAGTTGTATGAGAGGTTGGACACTAAGGAGGGAGAAAAGGACCTGTACCGATTGGGTAGACAGAGGCACGAGCTGGGAAAGATGTGCAGCAGGTTAGGGTGATAAAGGATAAAGATGGAAACGTACTCACAAGCGAGGAGAGTGTGTTGAGCAGATGGAAAGAGTACTTTGAGAGGCTGATGAATGAAGAGAACGAAAGAGAGAAGTGGTTGGATGATGTGGAGATAGTGAATCAGGAAGTGCAACAGATTAGCAAAGAGGAAGTAAGGACAGCTATGAAAAGGATGAAAAATGGATAAGCCATTGGTCGAGATGACATACCTATGGAAGCATGGAGGTGTTTAGGAGAGATGGCAGTGGAGTTATTAACCAGTTTGTTTAATGGAATCTTGGAAAGTGAGAGGATACCTGAGGAGTGGAGAAGAAGTGTACTGGTGCCGATATTTAAGAATAAGGGGGATGTGCAGGACTGTAGCAACTACAGGGGGATAAAATTGATGAGCCACAGCATGAAGTTATGAGAAAGAGTAGTGGAAGCAAGGTTAAGAAGTGAGGTGATGATTAGTGAGCAGCAGTATGGTTTCATGTCAAGAAAGAGCACCACAGATGTGATGTTTGCTCTGAGGATGTTAATGGAGAAGTATAGAAAATGCCAGAAGGAGTTGCATTGCGTCTTTGTGGACCTGGAGAAAGCATATGACAGGATGCCTCTAGAGGAGCTGTGGTATTGTATGAGGAAGTCGGGAGTGGCAGAGAAGTATGTAAGAGTTGTACAGGATATGTACGAGGGAAGTGTGACAGTGGTAAGGTCTGCAGTAGGAGTGACGGATGCATTCAAGTTGGAGGTGGGATTACATCAGGGATCGGCTCTGAGCCCTTTCTTATTTGGAATGGTGATGGACAGGTTGACAGACGAGATTAGACAGGAGTCCCCGTGGACTATGATGTTTGCTGATGACATTGTGATCTGTAACGATAGTTAAGAAGAGTATTATGGTTAACATCCCTTAAGGTTTTTGTTTCTCAAACTAGAGATTCTGATGTCCTTTTCCTTTTATGCAGCTGTTTATCTGGGCCTTCCCCTTCTTTTTCTATCTTCACCAGTTTGCTGTCTTCCATTAAGACAGTAATAGAATCCTTTGTATGAAATTTTCATTTTCTTGGCAATCTGCCACCATCAAATAACCTTCATTCTGCAAAAGAAAAGTAATTAAAATAGACTGACATCTTTCTTGTATCATTTTGGCTATTTTTGAACTCAGAACTGAACTTTAGCAATGCCAGTACCTTGGAATCCAAGTGAACAGAATAACAGGTTTCAGTGGTGCCACTGAAATTTTAAAAGTTTCTCTAATAACCAATTAGCATTTAAAATAACTAATTCAGAATAAGATAAGGAAGTTGACCCTTAGGGCAATGAAATTGCTGATGAAAATGGAGCTTAGTCTCTAATATAGTCTCTAATTATAGTATGAACAGTGATTAAAAAAAGAGATTCTGATTATGTGTTGTATTCTGATTTCAAAGTGCCCTGATTGTAACAGAAGCAGTTTCTCCTTCCCTTAACACGTTGTGCCTTGCCTGATATTTACTCCACAGTACATTATAACTCAAAGCTGTAACACTGTACTGTACCAATGTTTTTTAAGACTTCAGTTATATATATTTTTTTAATAATAAAAACAACAACAATAAAGTCAACAGTAATTGAAGCAATCTGTCAGCCATGCAAAAGTCATTATTGTATTTTCACAAGGCGGCAGGATGCTGCTGGTTTGATCAGCCCAGAGCAGCAGGCTCTCTGTGGGATTTTTGTTGCTCTGCCCCACTGCAGTATGTTCTGTGCCTATTACTAAGTAAGCTTAGATTTAAAAGAACACCGTGAGAACATCAGCTGCAGGCAAATCTGGGGCTCAGAAGAGAAGCATGCTTGTCTGTCTCTGTCTTTGTGTATCACTCTCCTCAAAACTTGAGGCTGGTCACTGAATCTTTTATTTTTTTCTATCATAGCGTGTGATATTACATCTGCACTGTCTATGCCATGCAGTGCTTCTTCTTATTATTTCTGTTGATTATTTTTGAAAAAATTGTAGTCTGTTTTGAATGGTGACATCTGCCAGCTTGGTAAGACAATACCTTGTAGCTGAAGACTACAAAGAAAATAGTATATATAAAATATATATCAAAAAGCAGTGGTATTTTTTTCAGTTTTTAAAAAAGAAAACCCATCACTTTAGTGTTGATTCATCCAAATATGGCAATGCTGGAGCCTCATAGCTAGTACTGCTGTTGCTAGAGCATGGATTTAATTCCCAACTCCCCACATTGCGGTTACATCCTCTAACAATAGTTTTTTTATCCAAGTTTCTTTAAAGATGTAAAAATTGCCTGCCAACTATAACCTCCCATTAGGATTGTGTGTTGGCATCTTATATAGAGTGGCATCCCATCCTGTGAGGGTAGGTTCTGGCTGCCTTTGACCCCATAATGGAAAAAATGGGTTTAGAAGGTGGATGGACAGCTGAAAATCTGTGAGTGGCTATATTATATTTAGAACGTTTGCACTTAACTAGCCACATGTATAAAAATATCATATTTGAAAAATTTCCACTTTTTAATACCCTTTTTGAGGATGTGAGGAGTAAAGGCTTGTCTCTACACCAGTGGGTGAAATGCTGGGACATGGCCTGCATGGCATGTCGGCCCACAGTAGGGCACATTAAGGTACACAGTACATCAATTAATAGTCACCAGTGGGATGTACATAATGTACAAAAGACCAACAATATACTGTTTCTTCCATCTGCCCTGCCTCCTTCTCATCCTCTTCTGGGGTCAGATTTATAAAACTTTTGTATGCACAAAAAGAGGCCAGAAATGTGTTTGTGCAACTTTCCCCAAAAAACATGAGATTATTAAAAAAAAAAACTTGTTTTAAATTGTATGTATGCAGGCATATGCCATCAAATCTATGATGGTACTGGGTATGGCAGCCTCGGTTCAGTGCTCCCTAGTATTCTGTTTGTTTGTGTTTATTTGCCCCATCATTCGATGTTCAACTACACTCAAATACACCATGGAAGAATTGTTAAATATTTGGCAGTTTGCATCATGTGATTTCATATTGGATTTTTCACGATTAAGAACTTTTCTGGATATCTTAGTTGGAAGAGCAGCAGTTGTAGGTTGTCGTATCACAGGAGAGGCAGCAGGGATTTATATCTGGTGAACCATCTCTCTCTTGGAAATAAAATGGATGAACTCTTACTTCTCAAAAAGTTAAACAAGGGCCTTTCACTGAAGGACTTCAACCTGCCACAGGAACTGCTGATTCAGTACTACACAGCAGTCATTAAGTCTGTTCTTAGCTCGTTCATCACTGTGTGATTTGGATCAGCAACAAGGCATGAACTAGCTACAATGAATAGTCTGGTTGCCTGTAAAGATCACTGGCACCAGTCCTTCCAATGTACATAACCTGTACAATTCCAGAATCATGTATTGGACAGGGAAAACAATCACTGACTTCTCACATCCAGACCCCATTACTCTGAGCTTCTTCAGTCTGCCAGGAAGGTATAAACTAAACTGTACCGCCTAGACGAGCCTACTTGGCCAATAAATGTGATTGTGATTCTGATATTTATAGCAGCTCTGACTCATGTGTATGTAACAAAGAAAGTGGGAAATGATTACGCCCTTGATACTGTAATGTGGGGAATGCTGCCTGACCAGCTAAATGATGACTTAATAATGAATATATTAAACCTCAAAATTGATGAATATAACGTATAGACTCTTTTTTAATTATCTTTTAAGAGTGTGTATTTGCACTGACGAATTTACTTGAGTTTTCCTCAGTTTATATCGGCTACCTGTTGACAGTTCTAAGGATTAGAAGCCAAAGCAATCCTTTGTTGTCAATAATTGTGAATGTGTCAGGTGGAAGGCTGCTCTATCAACCAACAAACGTCTAGAATATCGTGACTGCAAGCTTTATGTGCACTATTGTGGCAAGTAAACTTCCGTCCCCTGACCTCAATGATAAAGAGCCAGATAACCCCTCTCCCAACCCACCTACTGAATTGACTACTCTTCCTGCTGTGAGGAAGCATTGTGACATGGTGAATCATTTGTGAAAAGAATAAGCAGGTGCACATGTATGTTTTCTAACAAGATGCTAAATGACTTTAATGATATTTGTCAGTACCCCTCTGATTTTCGTCAGTCCCCGGCTCATTTCCTGTTTGTCTGTGATCATGTTTCTTTGTGTCTGCAGTACCACATCCGTGAGGACATGACTACTGCGGGGACAACTGATGATATATAGAGAATGTGTTGGTGTGGCACTCCACTGAGACCAACAACACTGTAGTCCTCCTTCACCAGTAGCTGTAACCACCTCTGAGTGTGAAAATGTTCATGATAAAGATCGTTATTAAAAGTCTGTACATAATGTACTAGGCATGGCTGTTTTGCTCAGTGGCATACGTCAAGCGTTTTAACTGATTCCTCTGCAGCTGCCCCATCTAAATCTCTGAACTACTCTGTCATAATTCTACACTGTCCAAAACAGAGGCAATTCACAGATCAAAATCACAGAGCATAGTGCTTTTTCCTCCCTGTGTTCCACTCATACTCTTGATGGTGGTGAGTGATCCACTTCTTTGCATGAGATCTGACATTTTTTTCCTTTTTTTACATTTCAATGGAGCGGCTGGTAGAGCTTACAGCATTCATGGCAGTCGCAACATGTTTCCATTTAACATATTTGCACTTGTTAGTGACACCCATATTTAGGCAACCAAATAAAGTCAATGTCAATTTATTTATACAGCACATTTAAAACAACATAGGAATACTGTGGTCAAAGTACTTTACAATAAAAGAAAAAAAACATACAATTAACATAAATAAGATAAATAGAAATAAAATAAATGAACATAAATAAAATAAATAATAAACAGAAGAAGATTACATAATCACAATGAGGAAACCATCAGTATTACTGAAGGTCACAGAAAGCAAGTGAGTAGAAATGAGTCTTTAATCTAGTTTTGAACAGTTCAATTGTAGACGACTCCTTTATGTGATGAGAGTTCCACAGGCGAGGCACAGCAGCTGCAAAAGCCCTGTCCCCCTTAGTTTTATACTTGGTACGAGGAAAAGCACACTAGATGGCTGGTGTAAAGCACACAATTCAGAAAAATAGGCCCATGTAAAGATTTAAAAACAAGCAACAAAATTTTAAAGTCAATTCGAAAACTGACAGGCAGCTAGTGTAAAGAAGCTAATATTGGAGAAACAGAATCAGACTTTCTTGCCCCAACCAGAACGCGAGTGGCAGCATTCTGGACCAACTGTAACCTGCGTATCAGGGATTTGCTAATCCCAGAATACAGCGAGTTGCAGTAATCAAGGTGAGAAAAGATAAAAGTATGAGTAGCTTTCTCAAGGTCCCTAGAAGATAAAAAAGGCTTGATCTTACCTAATAGACGAAGCTGGAAAAAGCAACTCTTTACTACAGAATGAATCTGTTTCTCAAAAGAGAGGTTCCTGTCAAAGATAACACCAAGATTGCAGACTTGAGGTTTGCAAAAGACAGAGAAAGACCCAAGAAGTCCAAGACCAGTTTGGGCTTTAGCTGATGGACCCACTATAAGCACCACCGTTTTATTTTGATTTAGATCAAGAAAATTATTAGCCATCCAGGATCTCAGTTCAAAAAGACAGTTGTGCAGTTGATTCATTGCAGAGTTGCAGATGGGAATATAAACCTGTGTATCATCAGCATAGCAGTGAAAAGAAATGTTAAATTTACTAAAAATATCTCCAATAGGGTGAAGGTACTGTAAATAGAGAATAAAATAGGACCCAAAATGGATCCCTGAGAAACACCACATTTAAGAGGAGCAGTAGACAAAAAAGATGAATTTAAAGTCATTGAAAAGTGTCTACCAATTAGATATGACCTGAACCAGTTAAGAGCAGCCCCTTTAAGTCCAACAAGATGTTCAAGCCGCAACAGCAATATCTCATGGTCAATAGTGTCAAAGGCATCGGACAGGTCAAGGAGGACAAGGACTGCAACACCACCTGAGTCAGTAATAATAGAGATGTCATTGAATACTTTCAGGAGGGCCATCTCAACACCCTGATAGATAGATAGATAGATAGATAGATAGATAGATAGATAGATAGATAGATAGATAGATAGATAGATAGATAGATAGATAGATAGATAGATAGATAGATAGATAGATAGATAGATAGATAGATAGATAGATAGATAGATAGATAGATAGATAGATAACTCCTAAAGCCAGATTGGTAGATCTCAAATAAATTATTGGAGTTAAGGTGATCAACCAATTGATTATAAATAATTCTTTCTAATATTTTAGCCAGAAATGGCAATTGGGAAATCGGGCAAAAATTGGCTAAAACTCCAGAATCTAATTCTGACTTTTCTAGACAGGGACACACTGCAGCATGTTTAAAAAATGAGGGCACAACCCCCTCACTAACAGAACCATTGATAATGTCTAGGAAAGATGGACCCAAAATATTAAAGGCTTCCACTAAGAGGTGTTATGGTACAATATCAAGAGGACTGAGAGTAGGTTTAAGGGTGACAATAGTACTTTTTAACTGTGAAAGTGAGACAAGCTCAGAAGATTCCAAGACAATGCCATGATTAACAGTAGGAAGTTCGTAGCCAGTTGGAACAATACCACAGCGGAAATAAAGTTTCTTTGCATGCCTCTGTTTTAGAGACGAGAACTTGTATGTCTTACTCTTCAAGGTTTTGCTTTTGGCCTCTCTTCTCTTATCACCATCGCCTCACCTTACAGGTAAATTTGTTCATTACAGAGAGTATATACAAGGTTGATTAGCAATGGTCCATATATGGATATATCAGGATGGCAACTGAGCAGAGTTTTTAGGCACATTCACGTAAATACATTTACAAGACGATTCTGATTTATTATGGCTAGAAATGTACACACAGTAGGTTTTATATATCAGGTTTTTTTTTTTTTGGTTTCCATTTTTTTGACATATGCTTGTGTTCACACTCGGGTCCCAGAAGGCAGTCTTTCACTGTTCTTCCATTATTTTTGCCTCCCTATTGGGAAATGTACCATCACCAGAGATGGTTGGGATTCCAGCCCTTTTTTCCTTCTGCTACAATATACAGTATATGCAGTATTTCAGAAGTCAGTGACGAGGTAGCTGCTCTTCTATTAATGATTTTTATAAAAGAATAAAATAGAAGGCATAAGCTAGGATGAAGAATAACTTCGATTTAGAAAACTTGTTAGAAAATGGGCAGAATTCAAACTTTGGGAGATCCAGTGGATTCAGCAAGTATTCTGACCTTCTACACACTTTATTGTGTTGTAGATTTAATTTTAAGTGGATACATGTGAAGTTTTTGTCCATCACTCTACACTCAATAACTCAACCTTTTTCAGGAAGGTTTGCAAATATATTAAAAATCAAAAATTTAAATCTCTCATTTATATAAGTATTAAGACCTATGAGGTGAGGTGCCTCCTATTGACTTTCATTATCTTTGAGATGTTTCTAGAACCTGACTGGAGCCCACCTGTGGCAAAATGAATTGATTAGACATAATTTAGAAAGGCACACACCTGTGTATGTCAGGTCCCACAATTCACACTGCATATCAGAGCAAAAATCAAGCCATGAATTCCAAGTAACTCTCTGTAGACATCCATGATACAATTGAGGTGAGTCATAGTTTAGGGCAAGGGTTTGAAACCATTTCTAAAGCTTTGAGTATTCCTAGGACCACAGTGGTCTCAATAATTGTGAAATGTAAGAAATTTTGGATCCATCAGGACTCTTCCTTGAGTTGGCAATCCAGCTAAACTGAGTAAACAGACAATAAAAAGCCTTGGTTAGGGAGGTGGGCCAGATCCTAATTGTCACCCTA
The DNA here is from genome assembly GCF_900747795.2 of Erpetoichthys calabaricus. Classification (NCBI taxonomy): domain Eukaryota; kingdom Metazoa; phylum Chordata; class Cladistia; order Polypteriformes; family Polypteridae; genus Erpetoichthys; species Erpetoichthys calabaricus. The sequence goes on from NC_041394.2 coordinate 295,562,920, forward strand.
ACAGACCATCGGATGTCCTCTGCTGAGATGGAAGAACCTGTAGGAAGGAGGAGCACTCTATCAATCAGGCCTTTATGGCAGAATGGATAGACACAAATCACTGTTGCATATGATGGCATTTAAAGAGCATGAGGAAAAGATTCTCTGGTCTAATTAGTCAAAAATTAAACTCTTTGGGCAGAACACCAGCAATATGTCTAGTGAAGACCAGGTACTGCTCATCACCAGTGCAATACCATCCCTATGGTGAAGCATGGTGCTGGCAGAATCATGCTGTGGTGTGGTTCTCAAATAGCAGAGACAGGGCAACTGGTGAGAATTAAGGGTAGTATGAATGCAGGTAACCATACAGAGGTCGTTCAAGAAAACCTGCTGCAGAGTGCAAGCGACCTCAGATTTGGGTGAAGGCTCACCTTTCAGCACAACAATGACCCAAAGCATACAGCCAAGACAATGTTGGAGAGACTCTTTAGTTGTCCTTGAGTAGCCCAGCCAAAGTCCTATAGAACATCTGTGGAGATCCCTAAAGATGGCAGATTGCATATGCTCTTTATCTAATCTAATAAGGCTTGACAGGATCTACCAGGAAGAATATGATAACCTTTCTTAATTGAGGTGTGTGAAGCTTGTGGAGACTTGCTGAAGAAGACTCAAAGCTATAATTTTTGCAAAAGTGGCTTCTACAAACTACTGAAAATAAAGGTTTGAATAACTGTATGAATGAGAGATTTAAGTTTTTGATTTTTAATAAATTTTCAAACATTTATGAAAATATGTTTTCACTTTGTCATTATGGGTTATTGAGTGTAGATTGTTGGGCAAAAATAGTAAATATATCCATTAAACATTAAATATGCAACACAATAAAGTATGCAGAAAGTGAAGGTGTCTGAATATTTACTGAATCCACTGTATGTTTCAGATGATGTTTAAGGTAAATAAATGTAAAGAGTATGCTTAGGAAGTAAAAATATTAGATATAATTATACTATGAGATGATTCTGAAAATTAAAAGAAACTTTATGAAAAATACCTACAAGCTTAATTGGGCTAATCATTGTCCATTTTTTAAAAGTAATTATGTACTTTAAAATGATATTGGGTTACATAGCACTCTGCATTCAGTACAAGTCAAGGTACATTAACTAACTAAACAAACAAACAAAAAAATCAGCACTACCAAAAACAAGTCCAGAAGCAACCTAGACCCATTCCAGGACTACAGATTATAAACTACATTGAAAGATTGAAGGAGTTGAATCTTTTCATTTTAAGTAAATGTAAATCAAAAGGTGACTTAATAGAAATATTTCAAATTCCGAAAGGGATTAGTATGTTGGATGCCGGCTGTTACTTTAAAATGAGTTAATTAACAAGAAGCTGGATATAAATAGATTTCATTAGTAAGTAATTGTTCACACAGGGAACCATAGATACATGGAATACATTATGAAACAGTGAAGCGGACAGCAGTACTTTGGGGACTTTCACGTCTCTATGATATTTTACAAATGTGGAGTGAATAGGAATTAACTATGTTGGATTAACTGGTTTTACCTGTTCCAAATGTTTTTGTTGTATTCTTTAGACTAGCAGTTTGCCCTTTCAGTTCTAAACCCTTACTCATTTTATCACACTGTACCTGGTTATATAAAATTAAACAAAAATACAATTTTAAACAATCATTATATAGCTTAGTACTCGCAAACCATGTTCATTACAGGCATTTGGTACTGTATATACTGTAAAATACACCCAGTCTCTTTGTTCTGGCAGGCAGTGCTCATGTTTGTTGACTAGAGTACTGGACTGCCAGCCACAGTCCACACTCCCGATTCACTGAACAACCCTGATTCAGTCACACAGCCTTCATGTACTTAATGTGAACAAATGTACTTTAACAGGGGTGGCCAACTCTGATCCTGGACAGCCACAGAGACTATAAGTTTTCATTCTATTTTCTTAATTAGTGACTAGTCCATCCATCCATTATCCAACCCGCTATATCCTAACACAGAGTCACAGGGGTCTTCTGGAGCCAATCCCAGCCAACACAGGGCACAAGGCAGTAACAAACCCCTGGCAGGGTGCCAGCCCACTGCAGTTAGTCACTAGTTTTTGGTACTAATTAATTTTTTTTAATGTATTTCCCTATTTAAGTCTCAGACCCTTTAATTCAGGGTTGAGCAACGTCAGTCCTGGAGGGCAACAATGGCCTCAGACTTTTTTCTCAGCCCAATTGCTTCATGAGAAATCATTCATTGCTGATGAAGTACTTATACTGTTGTTCAAGTGACATTTTTTTGGATCGTTTTAGTTGCCTCGTTTCCTAAGAGTTTGAACCTTTAACTGCTTATTTTAGTCTTAAACAGCTGTATTAATTATTTTAACTGCTCCTTATTAGAAATAATGACAAAGGAACCAGTATTTCTACATGTAGTTTATCTCCCTTTCCACCCATGTGTATTCCTCATTTACCATTTGGTGTAATTGTACTCAGAAGAAAACTGAACAGAAAGTGAAGAGCTGAAAATTACTTGTCTGTTTTAGGCTTCAAATCACTTGGATGATACATGTATGATTAGAAAGGAAAAAAATCAATGATTTAAGAATGAACTGACATGGTAGAGTTAAAACACCAACAAGCCATGACATTAAATAAGATCTGTTAAAGGTGAGGATTGACTACTAGTTAAGCAACTGGGTTGAAACAGAAACCTGCAGCCACTGTGGCTCTCCAGCTACGGAGATGGCCACCCCTGTACTATAACTATAGTATGGACATGAAAAGCACTTTGGGAGGTCTGTTAGAATGAAATACTTAATGTTATGAGCTTTAAGATTAAAAAAAAAAAAGTTTATGGGGCTGTAGGATCAGCAGAAAGGCTGCCGACTGCCCTATAAAATAAAAATTGCTTTCATGAAAATTACACTATTTATCACACCCTGTTATAAACTTGTGCCTTGTCCACTGTACTGTATATAGTTCTGCCTTTCAGACAAGACAGGCGCTGCTGCTCATCAGTCCTGATTTACAGAACAATGGATGGATGGATGGATGAATGGCTCTTTATCATATCTGCATAAATCATTTCTTCATACCTAGGCAGATGACCTGACAGCCACATTTGATATGCTCATTATTATCAGCTTCAAACTAAGTAAATCTTTCAGACAGCTCTAAAGGTGGCTAAAGGTTATGAAATGATGCATTACGTGTGCTACAGTTTGAGAAGGATAAAAGTTTATTGCATATTTTTGATAAAAAAAGATCTTTGGTAGTTAATAATCTCTTTGCATTTCTCATAACTTATGAGAAGCAAATTTACAGAAATAAACTATTTATGAATAATGTTGAGTATTTGTATTTAATAGGGAATGCAAATAGAAGGCACACTTTCTTTAAAATTAGTGTTGATCCTCTTTTTCGGTTCTGGTCTATATGCACAAGGCCAAAGCCCACCATCTGACATCAAGGTGCATTTTATGATTTCCTCATCAGCATGCAGTTACTATTTCCATATATTTTAGTTCTGTGCCTGTTCAGTTTGCTGCCACGTTAGTCACTTTCTTTCAGCCATCCATTTTTGTTTCCAGAACCTATTGTGGTGATATTAAGCGTAAGGCAGAAATTAAACCTTAATGCGGCACCACTGTAGTGTATCACAGGGCTAACTCGTGCATAACATATTCATCCATCCATCTATCCATTTTCCAACCCGCTGAATCCGAACACAGGGTCACGGGGGTCTGCTGGAGCCAATCCCAGCCAACACAGGGCACAAGGCAGGAACCAATCCCGGGCAGGGTGCCAACCCACCGCAGTAACATATTCATACATATACATATTCACTTACAGGGCTAATTTAGTCACCAAGTGACACAAACTGCATTTGTTTATGCTGTAAATGTAAACCGCATATCTGTTTTATTAGGAGTCTATACACTGTGGGAGCTTATTGTCTTTGGAACTTTTTTTTGAAGCTGAAGAAAAAGTTCAGTATTTTTGAAGTTAGAGTTCACAATCATTGTATATATTATATTGTATATGTTGCATAAATCATATTGTATATACTATATGCAATCATTTTATATATTAACATGCCACATGCAATTATATTGTAAAGAGAAGAGTTTTTCATAAATTTTAAAAAATAACTAGCTTGTTCTTGCATTTTAAAATTGATTTTAATGGATCCAAATATGAATATTAAAACCTTACAACTTGCAGAATATGTCCACTTTGAAGCAGCAAAGGTTTTGATTGAAGAAAATGTGCTGTACTGATTGCATAGAGTGGCAGAGGTTTAAAGTAAGATGGATCATAATTTTAATAACAAGCCAAAGTCGTAACTAGGAGGGCAGGAATTAAATAAACAAAGGCCAGCTTGTAAGGCAAAAATCATAGAATAAGAAACAAAGTGTGAGAGTCTGTAGCCAGAATATTTCATGTTGTGTAAGTAAAATAAAAGATGTAAATCAAAGTCAAAGTACTACAGAGTCCCTAAAGTGTTGTGAGCAATAAATAAATAAACATATAAATAAATAAACCTTATTTCTCAATTGCACAAGAAAGTTTTGCATGCTAACAAGATCTTTTCAAGTGGCCCCTGAGATATATTTTGTGTGCTCACAGATTTTTTCACGTGTGCGCAAGATATTACTTGTGTGCATGTCTTCAATGTCGCTGTAACCCATTCAGTGAAAAAAAAAGCCTCTAAAGTTCAGAATTTGTTTCCAATGATATTCAGAAACAAAGTACCAATGTGGGGTTGCAAACATACAAACTAAGCCTTTATGGGAAAGACCCAGCTTAAAATATAGGTCTATGAATTTCATGTCAAGCTTTCCAATAGGCTACACAATACAATGGAAGTATACAAGAAATATACGGAGCCCCTAAAGGAATAAGTGTATCCTAGAAACACAATAGCGAGCATATGTAAAAAGATCTTGTGACCATTTAAAACTTTCTTGTGCATATACAAAACAATAAATCTGAACTGAAAGGATTACACTGTATTGCGATTTTATAAAAGCCTTAGAACTTTGAAAGAGTCAAGGCCACCTGCACATCGATACAGTACCAGTTAATGCTCACCGCTTTCTGTGGTGTGTGGTGTGCAAGCATGCAAGGCAGATTATGTAATAGGGCCAAACCACAGTGAAGTAGATTGAATCGTCACAAACCAATTATCGAATTTTATAGCACATACTGAGTCAGTTTTGCTGAGGATTACTTAATAAAAGAACTTTTAACAATGTTTACGAATGATTAAATGTAATTAGTAAATTTTACTGTTACTTCATGGTAGACATTTACTTAAGCCCATAATATGATTAGGTAGTTTTGATTGTGATACTTAGCAATGTTAAATAAATTTTTAATAATTTGTATCACACATAATTATTGTCTAGTTGACTACATAACCATGATAACAACTCACATGTGGGCATCAGCATTTAATAATGGCAATAACAATTCCTGGAGATGACTTTTCAAGGTGGAATGATGGCGGTAGGGCTGAAAGGTTGCCACTGACGTAGACTATCAGTGAGGTGAAGTGCACAGCCAGTCTCCTTTAAAAATGGCTGAATCTCATACAAATGTTTTTCATTTTGCTTTTTTTCCTTCCAAAAAATGATACTGTATTTTAGAATATGTGTACAACTTCAATGCTTAATAACACTTTTGGTTTGAAAATGGACATATTGAGTATGATTTAAGGCATTTGCACTTACGTCACCTTCATTTTAAAATGCAAGAACAGGCAAGGTATTATTTAGAAATTGAAATGAAAATGCTACACTTTACTGCTTTACCTTTTTATGTGGTAAATTAATGTATACCATGATTGTGAAGAAATAATGTTTGTTTGAAGACAAAGAAATTATTCTTTAATTTTACGTAATAGCATTCAGACCTATGCCTTTAGGCTTTGCCATTCATGTTACTGTCACATCTAACTCTCGTGCACAATCCCTGCCACATGCAATTTACAGTCTCATCACACACCCCTACCCTTTTTGTCATTGCTTAGCAACTTTAATTATGTAAGAGTCAAAGCTGGGGGTCGTACAAGAAAAAGCAGCCCCACGCATTGTAAGGAGCCCCGTTTTTATTTTACCAGCAGGAAATGTAAGTCAAGTAATGATAGCAGGCAGTCCCCATGCACATTTTGTTTCAATTTGTTAAATTTTTAATCTTTGTGAGTGTTGGAGAGATTACATGTTGAATTAACTGGAACAATATACACTGCTCAAAAAAATTATGGGAATACTTAATCTTTACAATCTAACACCAAGTCAATTAAGCTTCAGAGATATCAGTATATATAGGAAGCATAAGCAGTTGTGAATCAACTTCACCTGCTTTGGTGCAAATGAAAGTGATGACAGGTGCACTAGAAAGGCAACAGTAAGACAGCCCCCAAAAGGTAAATGGTTTTGCAGGCGGTGGCCACAGACAATTGCTTTGTCCTTATCCTTCCTGACTGATTCTTCTCTAGTTTTGAGTTTGCTTAAGGGCCCAACAGAGTAGGATCTCTTTTTTTGGCAGTGACGGGGATTTGAACCGGCAACCTTCTGGATACCAGCACAGATCCTTAACCTCAGAGCCACCACTCCGCCCCATGACCTTAGATGCTAGATGAGTCCAATAATAAAATGACAGCCTTCAGGAATAAGGGTAGGATGTTCTGTTTAGAAGTGATTTCCACAAATATGATCTCTCCTCCCTCTTCGTCGATCATTTTTTTTACTGCATCATCAGAGAGATGGTCAGTCTTAGAATGAATTGATTCATATGTTGACTGTTTTCACGGCTATGGTTTCCCAGTTAGTGAAAGTGGTCCAGTTTGTCATAAAGCAAGCATCATGGATGTCTTTAAACTGCTTTTTCTGGTCACCTCAGGTGTTCTGGGAGTCAAAAGACTTTCGAAGAGATTCTGATCCCCATCCATGACAGCTTTTTTGGCAAGACAGTTATATTTTCTGTTCCACCAATGACACTGAAATTGAAATCCAGTTTAATGTAAAGGAACTTCTTATTTCCCAATCCTAATTTAATTTTGTTTGGCCTGTGCTTGATATAAATTGTCCCACCTGTGAATGTGAAACTACAGCCTTGTCCTCTTATCACAAGCTTCTTTAGAGAAAGAAATGTTCTAGAAGGACAGTCACTTATTACACTTTATGGTGCACTAGGAAATAGAAGGTAATTGGTGTGAGTTCCAGTGAGATGAGAGCTCATGGACTCCAAGTTAAATCAGCCCCCGATAATAATATTACTCTACATTTGTAGAAAAAGTACTATAGTTGCCTTAACATGGTGTTTACTGCAGAAACACAGTATGTAAAATAAGTAAGGCTGATCAATCTTTATACTTGCATTTCGAAGTTTATAAAAGTAAAGTATGAACTTATGATGAAATTTCAACATGACAGGGATTTCAGTCCATTCATTAGTTTTGTTCTCTGTGTAGAATGGTGTATGCTGTAAAAGGGATAGCTCTTAATGAATGGCAATTTAGAGAATAAAGCAGAGCAGTTTATCTGATTTGCACATCAGCTACCTCACTGTTTCCTCTCCATCATACTCCTTTTTTAATATAGGTATTGGCTGCTATCTCTATTCAGTACCTAAAGGCTACATTGTTTTTCATTTTGTTAATGACAGAAGGACCGGCATCTTTAATAAGAGCTGTGAGAGCAGACTTGGCCCTGTTGGGTGTCTTATTCTCCTTTCACATTGCAAAGAAGAGAAGAGTAGAGCTGTCATTGTATTTGATGTATGTGTGTGTGTCTGCTTAAGAGTGTGAGTGCATGCATCAATGTGTGTGTGTGTGCGTGTGTATGTGTGTGCGTGTGTGTGTGTGTGTGAGAGAGAATGTGTGGAACACAGAGATCCCCTGGGAGAAGCCTGTTCATTATTCTTCCTAAAAGAACCATTAAAATTTCATCAGTGCAACGCAATCTTCTTCTGGGGGGAAAGGCATCATTTTCACTAAGCCTTCCCACACTCAGGATAGGCTCCACTGGTGTAGGTTGGCGAGGCAGAGGTCTGGACAAAATGTAAGTGATTTTTATACGGATTATTCACACACGTGTTTTTCTGAAGGTGTCTGCAGATGCCTACGTGAAGCAGGGCTGAATTGTTTACAGGCAGAACCCGGGAGGTGCTGCTGAGTGTCTAAGAGCATCACTGAAGGGACCCCTACTGCTTAATGCTTCACAGAGAGGAGCGAGGCAGTTGTGACACAAGCCCTGATGTACTAGAAGGTTTAATTACTCCTTCTATTTGTTTTTTTTTTGTTTCTTTGAGAGCTTTGATACTATGTGATTGAAACAGGAAAGATTTGCAAACTTGTAAGAAGCATAAAGCTATTTTACTACATAATTGAATTAATTGTGATAAAATCATTTTCCCTTTATTTTGATTTTTGAAAAATTTACCTAGAGAGTAAGCAGGTCAGTTATCTTGTTAAAATTACTCTTTAGAAAATGCACATTAAAGCCAGAATTTGGGAAAGATTTTTTTTTACTAGGACGATTTTATTATGGACCATTATTGTTATTATTATTATTGTTTAAATAATTAATGGTACAAGTGAGTTGGATGTTTGGAAATCCACATTCAGGTGGCCTCATTGGTTGGTAAAATACATCTGTAAACAGAATTGGACTTAAGGAGGTCAAAAGTGCTCATTGTCTGTGTTAATGCTATTGCCAAATTAAATCAGGGCTGACTTTCTAAAATTAAATACTTCCTTTCTGTACAGAATTTATTTTCCTGTTATGGGCTTCTGTGCCATCCGGGATTTGGTTCCACCCAATGCTGTTAAAATAGGCTCGGGTTTATAAAATTAATGAATAAAACTTTGCTCCGGTGTTAAATGTGCTTAGGATATTAATTGATAGTTATTATGTGATGCAATGGGCTTCCAGTCTCAAATCTCTTAATGTGTACTTGACTATATAGATTATATTTACCAAATAAATATATTAACTTTTACAGTATTCAAAAAATATTAAAGTTAAATGCTTGGGCATTGTATATACAAAAATATTTCAGTCTGTATTGAGGTAGAAAAGCTTTTTTTCTTTAATAGAAAGGCGTCAGGAGTTAGTCTCGAAGTGCATGCTTGAATGCTGACAAGGTGATACATAGCGATAAAGCTCTGCCTTCCAGCACTGAATCAGAGCTTGGAAATGTGCTGCCATAGTCCAGGGTGGGGGGTGGGAGGTCTGAAGCTGTTGCCTTGATCCATCTTTCATTTGACAAGTTAAATCAAGGTTATGCCTGCTCTCTTGAATGGCCTTAAAAAACTCAGTCAGAGTAGTGATGTTCCTGGTTTGGGGCAAAATGGAAGATTGTTTCACAAAAATTAAAATATACAAAAATTAACAGTTTGTCATGAAGGGCTGAGCAATTCTGTTCACAGACACAGACAGGATTTGCTTGTGGTCTTAAATATCTGGTTTCAATTCCAGAATATTGTTCAGTGTTATTTCCATTCTGATTATTTTATTATTTCAACAAATTTATAATGGCACCTGATTCTGATTTTTTTTTTAGCTTACATTATAAACTGAGTAAAAGAGTAAACATAGTAAAAATAGGTTAAACATATTGAATTAGCAGGAAAAATTGCTTTATTGAATCTCTTTTGTGTTTCTCTTGTTATAATCCTATCATAATAAATAATATTAGAGTTCATTACATGCATATTACTATTAGAGTACTGTATGTTTATAAAAAAAATCAGTAAATGTTAGATCTCTTCAAAATATTTCCATTTATCGACTGGGGATGATTATGATCTCCTGTCGGCTATGTCATATATATGAAAAACTCAAGCTAGATAATCATAAATGAAAGCCATCAGTTGCTGGAAAATAAAACCACCAATAGTCATGCAATAAAATGTAAATAAAATTGCTTTTGGATGGTTCCATTAAAAAAAAGACTTGCTTAAATGTGGCTGGGAAGGGACAAATAAAAGTGAAACCGCATCTTTGATTGAAAATGCAGACAGAAGCAATGGAGTTTGTGCTTATAGTCAGTCAGTGATAGATTTATGTAAAGGCATTGAAGTACAGTCTGTTGGCATGAGAGAAAAGGGAGGCTCAAGAAAATGATATTTAGACATAATCTTTTTTTGGGAACAAGCTACTTGGGAAGTTGTTTGGGTTTTTAAATGTACTGCCAAAGCAATAACTACAGCACCTTGGCTTACCTGCACAGTCTGGCTGAGTGTTCAACTTAAAAAACACAAAAATACAGTACATTAAATGAATAATGTTACTTGAATTGAGTATTCTATTGAAGGATTCTTTTGCAGATGGAGACAATAGCTGGGCAAAATAAATAATTTTGAATTCTTTTTTTATTCCTCACAAATCCTGCCCAAGAGGCAGGGGTCAGTGTTTTAACTTAAATACCTTTCCAAAATCTATTATGACCTGTGAAACATGCAAAGCAGGAGACTTTCATTTTAATGTTATATTTTGGTCTAATGTAGGAAGGGTATGACTGTGCACGTGCTTGGGTCCTGTAATATACTGGTACACTGTTCTGGGCTCTTTCCTGCTTTGTGCCCAGTGCTGCTTGAAAAAGCTCTGACCCCTTATGACCCGGAACTGGATTAAGTAGATTTGGCAACATATTAATTAGTGCATTAATGTGCAGTTTTTTTCTTGTTTTCTTAAGGAGTCAAGGCTGGGGGGCTGTCAAAAATCAGGGCCTGTTAAAACCCATTGTAGCATTCCTTGTGTGATTTTGAGCTATACAACAAATAAGTAGTTGTTTTTGTTGTTGCACTATATATGTAATAGAAGTGGTGTTGTATGATGCAGGCTCAGTTATGTACAGTATGCTGAGATCATCTCTTCTACAGCATAAACAATGAATATGAAACATACAAAAAATAAATCAATATGCACTTATATTGGAAAAGTCCTTATATATAGTAACATTTTTTAAGTCTCTAGAGAGGAGTCCAATAACTAAGTCAGATGTCCGGGGAGAAAAGAAAAAACAAAACAAAAAAAGTCCAAAGCTTAGTAGCTGGAGGAAAAAAAACCCAAAATCTGCATGGGTTTCAAGGCCAAAAGACCATCCAGCCTGCACTCCACATCATGGAACCCCTACATTTGGCTTACAGCAGCGTTTTTTAAGTCTCTAAAGAGAAATTCTATAATAAGGTCAGATGGCCAGGGAAGACAAAAAAAAAGAAACTCCAGAGTGGAAAAGCTGGTAAAAAAAACAACATCTGCAGATTAGTCTTTCCATTTTCCCTGCTGTTGTGGAAGCACAGAACAGTGAGCAACAGTAGAAATGAACTGATGAGTGCTGTTACATTGCTGTTACATGGTGATCTGGTGGCTCTGAGGCTAAGGATCTGCACTGGCAATCGGAAGGTTGCCGGTTCGAATACCGTAAATGCCAAGAGGGACTCTGCTCTGTTGGGCCCTTGAGCAAGGCCCTTAACTTGCGATTACTGAGTGCTTTCAGTAGTGAGAAAAGCGCTATATAAATGCAAAGAATTATTATTGTACTTATTGCTAGATAGGTAGAGAAATAGAACTTTACTTGTCCCCAAGGGGAATATTGGATTTTTACAGAATCTCTTAAATTAAATAAAAACATAAATACAGAAGGTAGATATGCAAGTAAATAAATAAATGAATAAATAAATTAATATACACACATACTTTGGCCTGAACACACACCAGATGATTATAAAGCAAGAAATTTAAAAGGAAAGAAACGTTCAGCCTTGGCTGTCCCAGTCCCATTGATGCATTATGCAGACATATTGCTGTTGGTATAAAGGAGCCCCAGTAGCGTTTCTTGACACACTTCTGCTGAACACTCAGTTGCAATCCATAGGCTTGTCGAGGTGTGGGCAGTTGGGCATGAAGTGACTAATCTCCTTGCACAGGCACACTGCCAGGTCCATGTCCAGGTGAAAGGGCTGATGTTTGGTGACATGTCCTGGCCGGGGTTTATGGTAATCAGCAGAGTGTTCTGAATGCCTGCCTTCTGAGACTGCTCTGTGCTGCTCTATGGTGTCGATCAAGGTCTCCATATTTTTCCACATTTTCCACTGGACAGGTGTATATATTTCTTTTGATATGAAGCCCCCAAAATTTTGTAACAGTACAAGATTTCAGATGAAAGCATTACATTGACATCTGACCATAGCTAACATTTTTACAGGATCTGCTACAGGGTGAAATTATATTTATACCTAAAATTACCGATATTTGTACTAATTACGTGTTTGAATTCAAAAGAATATAGTATAGTTTCCTCTAAAGTTATGTTTTACAATGATCATCAACAAAAGACAAGTCACTATGAAAAGATAGAACTGATCTATGGCAGGAATATTTTACTAATGTGCAATTATATGTAGCATGTTCAAGAGTAAGCAGCTAAAGAGACCTAAAAACATTGGCCCCAGGGTGGTGGGTAGGGTGTGTGTTGGTAACAAGTATTGAATACAGAATAGTGCTTAGTTAGGTTAAGTTGAAAGGTAACCCTAAACTGGCTCCCTGTGAATGAGTTTGTGAGTCTGTAGGTGGGCATGTTTTTGCTGTGATGGTCTGATGCCTTAATCAGTATCAGTTACTACCATGCATCCTACAGGCACTGATATTTTCAAACCTGACTTCAAGCAGACAGACCCAGTACTGGATATGTGGATGGATGACAGGATTTGGATCAAATACTAGTAATCAGAAAACGTTTGCATTTCAGAATGTCACATTGCCTTAAGAGAAAGAGAGAGAGAGAGTTTGGGAGCATGCACTGACACAGTGTGTTGCTGCACCCACCCGATGACAAACCACCTCAGGATCCTAAATTAGGACCCAAGCACAGCCGTGCAATGGGTGCTTTAAGGCACATGTAATATTAAGAACTCAGCTTCTTAAATAAAGCAGTCAAATGGGGTGACAGGATTATTTTATGTTTTTAAATATCTGTTCAATATTTTACATTATTCAGAATGTCCATCTAAAGTAGTGTAGCAGTGTTGCAATGCTTCTTGGACACAAGGAAGGACCCCACATTAAACAAATTACCATTGCATCACAGGGAAAATTCAGTCTCATGCCCACATTGAAGTAAACTTTTAGGAAAATTAACATGGATTAGATTTGATTAGGATATATCATAGTAGGTTGGTAACAAGAATCCACTGACCTGGGTCTTACTTTTAGCACTAATGGAATAGACTAATATTGACTAAATCAATAGTTTCAATAATATGCACCATTTAACTGATGTCCATATTTAATTGGATATCCTTCAGCAGGGTTGACTGTTCATCCATCCATCCATTTTCCAACCCGCTGAATCCAAACACAGGGTCACGGGGGTCTGCTGGAGCCAATCCCAGCCAACACAGGGCACAAGGCAGGGAACCAATCCTGGGCAGGGTGCCAACCCACCGCAGGACACACACAAACATACCCACACACCAAGCACACACTAGGGCCAATTTAGAATCGCCAATCCACCTAACCTGCATGTCTTTGGACTGTGGGAGGAAACTGGAGCGCCCGGAGGAAACCCACGCAGACACGGGGAGAACATGCAAACTCCACGCAGGGAGGACCCGGGAAGTGAACCCAGGTCCCCAGATCTCCCAACTGCGAGGCAGCAGCGCTACCCACTGCGCCACCGTGCCGCCTTGACTGTTCACAGTTTGCTAAATTATTTTCTGTATTTGATATCAGGAATACTCATTTAAAAAGGCAGATTCAGCATTAGATACTTTTTATAGCATATTCTTCTTTACAATACCACAACCATTTGCCTAGCTTTTGAACTCACTACTTCTAATTCGGAGCTTGGAGAAGTGTGAGCCTGTCCCAGAAAAGGCACCGATCTATTGCAGTCCACACACTTAAACTCACAACCATGAGGCAAATATATGGTCCTTAAGTTAGCAAACCAGGATGTATTTTGGAAGTGAAAAGAAAACAAAAATACCCAGAGGAACATTCTACACAGACATTGAGAGAACAAATCGCTTATGAACCCCATTCACTGAAACTGTGAGGCAGTGGCAGTAACCATTGCATTACTTTACCGGCCTTTTTATTATATGAGTTGAAAAGTAGTAATTAACATTCCTGTTCTCGCCAGTGGTATTTTATTCTCACAAGGTTCCAAATCCAATGTTCCGTGAATGACGGTAATATTTTTTTGCACTGGGATTGAGAGTGTGTTGTGGTTTGTGATCAGACATACATTCTGCACACATTACATGCACAAGTGTAGAGGTTTGTAGGATCATTATTGTCACGTGTGCAGAGTACTGTACAGTACAATCTTTACTTGGATGTGCTAATCCACATTGAGAACACCAACTGTACTCTATTATTTACTGCATTTTTAATTTCAGCATTAGGGAGAAGTAATATCTTGGATACACCTTACTTAATCCCTTCTCTTTCTTTATAATGCATTATTGAACCTGCTTAGTCCAGTTCAGGGTCAAGCCCCATCGCACAATAGCACTGTGGGCACGGTGGCACAGAAACATTTGGGTGCAGAGGGGGTATCCTTATAGAGCTCATAAATATTCATTGACACAACTGGAAATATATTGGCTATTTAAAAATGCATCCATGGTGACAAAACAATCTCTGAAAGTTTAAATAAGAATTGCCACAACACTAGATAATTAAATGTTTTTTTGCCCACAGTTTAGTTTCTTAACTATCTTCAAAATGGTTTTAAATACTATTTAAAGACAGTCGGCACCAGTGTAAATGAAAATGCAAAGATTTTGCGGAAGAACTGTGTCATTGTTTATCAATTAAAGAACAAAAAAACAAACAAACAAACAAACAAATACCTTCAATTCAAAGGTCAAAAGAAAGGAAAACAGTAAGACAAAATTTAAAATGTTTGAATATTAAACTCTGACCAGGTATTTTTTTTCTTTCTTTTTTGGTATTTTGAAAAGTGACATTTTTTGTTGTTGATAATAGTTGTTCTTGTTATTCCTGAACTCTGGAATTATTGTGTGAAAATGGATGGATGTTGAACAATCCATTTGAACAGTTATTATTGAACAGTAAATAGACACTTAATGTTATTATTTAAATTGTTCACTTAAGCTCGTAGCCCAGTTAGATAAGTTAAGTGGCTCCTAACTAATGTATTGGTGTTGGATAAAAAAACAGCAGCTACAATGGTGCAGCAAGGCCACAGAATCATATGACATCCTTGAAATACCAAGTGGCCACCTATAACATCTGGCATTGCTGTACTAAAAAATCTAATGTTCAGCTAGTGAAACAATTGTGTAATGGTCCAAGGGTAATTTAAATATGAATCTTTAATCCATACTTTTCATCTTATATAATTTAATATAACTTAATAAACTTATTAACTTAATATATATTATTATAGAATATATAATAACATGAGCATGTCTTTTTCTGTGTTTTTGGTTTGTACAATAATTTGAATGGATCTGACATAATTAACACAATTTGAAAAACAAAATGAAAATATGAGTCTTTGCATTGTGACAAAATTTGTCCCCTAAGAAATACTTGCAAATATAAGTATTTTCAGAGAGCTGGAACAAAGAAATGTTATTTATGATACAAAAAAATAAGTCAAAGTTACCAGGCAATACCTTTTTGCAAAACATGTCATTTTGGACATAAAAACACCTGCTGCACCTGTATTCTAGGATTTATGGTGTTCATTTATTATTTGAAATATAGAAATAGAAACACAAATTAAGAAAACGGCTGCTTCTGAATGAAATGGCTTTGAAGTTATTATTACATGTGCTGGATGCATCCTTGGCATATTCTGAAACATACTGTATTTCATTATTTCTCTACTGTGAATGAAAAACAAATCAAACAAAGGCATCAGTTAGCACAACTGCTCTGCTTTTTTTCCTCTTTGGTCCCATCACATCTAGTATGACTGTCTCAGGCAAAAATAATTGGTACAGTTAACCTTCCTGACACTCTTCAAGAATATAACAAGCTTTGTTAGAAAGAAAAAAGAAAAAGAAATACCTGTCACTAGAGACTTTACTGTAGATTTAATTTTAGCAGTCATTCTTTGTAATTGAATCTTTGTAACACAAAGAGTAATCTTGTTTTTCACCTACACATTTTCAGTGACATGTTGATAATGCATTTTGGATTGTTAGTTAACATTCTGCACTGAATTTTTGCTTTCATGTCTTGTTCATCTTGGCTCTACTCTTCTTCTTCTTTTGGCTATTCTCATTAGGGGTCGCCACTAAGAAATCATCTGTTTCCATATCTTCCTGCCGTCTACATCTTGCTCTGTTACCCCCACCACCGGCATGTCCTCTCTCACCACATCCATAAACCTTCTCTTAGGTCTTCCTCTTTTCTTCTTGCCTGGCAGCTCCATCCTTAGCATCCTTTTCCTAATATACCCAGCATCTCTCCTCTGCACATGTCCAAACCAACACAATCTCGCCTGTCTGGCTTTGTCTCCAAACTGAGCTGACCCTGTAATGCACTCGTTCCTAATCTTGTCCATCCTTGTTACACCCAATGAAATTTTAACATCTTCAACTCTGCTCCCTCCAGCTCTGTGTCCTGCCTTTTTCTCAGTGCCACCATCTCCAAGCCATATAACATAGCTAGTCTCACTATCGTCTTGTAGATCTTCCCCTTCACTCTTGCTGGTACCCGTCTGTCACAAATTACTTCTGACACTCTTCTCCAACCAGTCCACCCTGCTTGCATTCTCTTCTTCACCTCTCTTCCACATTGTCTATTACTCTGTACTGTTGATCCCAAGTATTTAAACTCATCCACCTTTGACAACTCTACTCCCTGTGTCCTCACCATTCCTGTGACCTCCGTCGCATTCACACATATGTATTCTGTCTTGGTCCTACTGACCTTCATTCCTCTCCTCTCTAGAGCATATCTCCACCTCTCCAGGGTCTCCTCGACCTGCTCCCTACTCTCATTGCAGATCACAATGTCATCAGCAAACATCATAGTCTTTGGGAACTCCTGTGTAATCTCGTCTGTCAACCTGTCCATCACCATTGCAAATAAGAAAGGACTTAGAGCCGATCCCTGATGTAATCTCACCTCCACCTTGAATGCATTCATCACTCCTACCGCAGACCTCACCATTGTCACACTTCTCTCGTACATATCCTGTACCACTCTTACATATTTCTCTACCACTCCCAACTTCCTCAGACAATACCACAACTCTCTCTTGAGGCACCTTGTTATATGCTTTTGCTAAGTCCACAAAGACACAATGCAACTCATTTTAGCCATCTTTGTACTTCTTCATCAATATCCTCAGAGCAAACATCATATCTGTAGTGCTCTTTCCTGGCTACTGCTCACTAATCATCACCTCACTTCTTAACCTAGCACACTCTACTCTTTCCCATAACTTCATGCTGTTGCTCATGCATGTTTTCCCTCTGTAGCTACATATAGCGCTGCACATCACCATTATTCTTAAAACTCAGTACCAGTATACTTCTTCTCCACTACTTAGGCATTCTCTCACTTTCCAAGATTGCATTAAACAATCTAGTTAAAAACTCCACTGCCATCTCTCCTAAACACCTCCATGATTCCTAATTCACCATCTCCACATCATCCAACCTTCTCTCTCTCTCATTCTCTTCATTCATTAATTTCTCAAAATATTCTTTTTATTTCTGATTTTTTTAATTACCAAAAGTAAACACTTTTACCACAGCCTGTCTCAATCTCTTCTGTGTCTTATACTTTTTATAATAATAATAATGTGGTAAAATTAGCTATTGATAAATTATGAACATCAGAGAACTCTAACTCAAAAGATGCACAGCAGTAATCATCTCTATAGGAAATCCTTAGTTCTTTGTTTGCACACTTTCTGATTATTTATTCAGTCCACCAAGGCCACCTCAGACTCCACATATTGCATTTCCAAAAACAGAAGATGGAATATGGTTAATATCATTTGCTGTACTTTTAATTAAGATTAGACATAATCAACTAACTACTTTAACCTAATGCAAAATGTAATGGTATTGTAAAATTACCACTTTTAAAATATAAAAATGTGTTTTTTTTCTGAAAGTAACACACTATTTACTATTATTATTTATACAATAGCTACTTTTTCACATGGCAACTTACAGGATCAACTAGATCCATTACAATTGTTCTATATATAGGAAGCTGACAATATCAAGGTAACACCTGTCTAAACTAGCATAAAAAGGTGCTATACCATGATGCACCAAAATAACTAAAATGGACCTTGCCTTAGATATTTTAAATGTCTGAAATTACACTGGAGATATGTGACACCATTCTTTGGTGAAAAATCCCATTATCTGAGCTTCGAAAAACACTCTTTCAGGCACCACTCCAGAACTTCCCCATAAGTACTTAACTGGGCTGAGATCTTGTGGCTGAGACTGCCATGGTGTATAGCTTCATTATTGTCATGCTCATTAAACCATTCACTGATCACTTATTTCATGGCCAATACCATCTTGGAAGTCTCCTTTGCCTCACTTATTAAGCTTATTGAAAATTCTGTTTTGGCTCTTTGTTGAATTGCTGTTCAATCCAGTGCTAAATTAGACCTAAACTAGACCCTAAATTAGAAAAGATGGGCTCAAACACTACATGAATTGCTCAGTTAGCTGAACAAGAATTTCACTTAAAGAATGGAAGTCTGAAATAGAGATTTCTTGAGCAGTAGGGAATGTCTAATATGCATACATTTATAAATTGACTTATTGCCTTTACTTAGTCTGAATTAATTTACTTATTTCAAATTCTTTGTGTCTTAATAATAATTTACATGAAATTAAGTTTGCTTTTTTTTTAAATGGATATCTATTAGGAATTCATTATTAAAAATCCCAACTAGTAAATCAACGGATTACAATTAAATATATACTTTGTGTAGGAAATCATAAGTGCCTGTTACATTTGTTTCCACATTTGTTTCATTGGTGCATTTTCCTTTAGATCACAAAGTGACCCAGTTGAGAGGATCAGGCTAGCAACCTTCTTCTTTATAGTTCAACATCTTAGAAAATAGGCTGTGTATTCCAGTGATTAAAAATAGCCACTCCAGTGGTATTAATGGATATAAACCAGTAGCTCTTAAATCAAATAACAGCATATACTATCATGAGACTGAACAGCCTAGCCCTGAACTAGCTGCAAATTCAAGATCAAACTGAAAGGTATGTTTACATAGTAGAATTAAATTATTATCTGTGTGCCTCCCATACACTAGTGACAGTAATATAATACCAACAGCAAAAAAAAGACAATGAATAAAACACCATGCATTGAATGCAGCATCAGATAATGTGCAGTTTGTAGAATGTGTAGCTGTTGACTTCCCTTATGACCTTTGGATATAAACTGTCCTTGAATTTACTGGAGCGGGTGCTAATGTTGTAATGTGTGTGAAAAACTGGTAGGAAAGTGATACCAGTATACAGTGATTAGGTTGTGGTCTGTTGGAGGAGTAACACCAGCATAAGTGATGCCAGATGTCTGAATATACTGATCAGGAAAGCCAGAAGTATTCCACTTTGGACAAACTTTTGGACTCATTGAAGACCTTGGCAGAAAATAGGTAAATGGCAAAATTAATGGACATAATAACAAATGCCGTCCATCCATTAGATGGTGTGCTGTTGGCTTTAGCCAACAGTTCACTCTACAATAGAGTAAAAAGAAGTGGTATGGAGACTTGTTATTGGCGACAGCCTTCAAACTGTATAATGTCTTTTGTTTTCATGCCTACCTTCTCCTAGCCAGTTAGACACACTTGTATTAAAACAAAATGTAACTATTTTATATGTACTTTGTACAGTTCTGGGTCATGCACTTTATGCATTCACTTTGTTTTCTACTTTTTCTATGTCTTTATGTTCCATGTTGCTGCTGGAGGAGGTGAATTTCAACATGAAGATTCTCTATCTATCTATCTATCTATCTATCTATCTATCTATCTATCTATCTATCTATCTATCTATCTATCTATCTATCTATCTGTCTGTCTGTCTGTCTGTCTGTCTGTCTGTCTGTCTGTCTGTCTGTCTGTCTGTCTGTCTGTCTGATTCTATAAAGGGATGGTGCTTAATAGTCTAGTATGGTCTAGTTGGATTGTAAAGATTCCCATATTCCACTTATTTTCATAATTTCATTGTTTTCTAACTAGGATAAATATGAAATATTCAGGATTGGTTTACATTAAGCATATACTCACCAACCACTTTATTAGGAACATCTGTTCAACTGCTTGTTAATGCAAATATCTAATCAGCCAATCACACAGCAGCAACTCAATGCATTTAGTCATGTAGACATTGTCAAGATGACCTGCTGAAGATCAAACTGAGGATCAGAATGGGGATGAAACGTGATTTAAGTGACTTTAAATGTGGCATGGTTGTTGGTGCCAGATGGGCTGCTCTGTTTATTTCAGAAACTGCTGATCTACTGGGATTTTCACTACAATGGTTTACAGAGAATGGTCTGAAAAAGGGTAAATTTCCAGTGAGTGTCAGTTCTATGGGAGAACATGCCTTGTTCATGCCAGAGGTCATAGGAGAATGGCCAGACAGGCTCAAGCTGACAAAAAGACAACAGCAACTCAAATAACTACTTGTTACAACTGAGTTATGCAGAAAAGGAACTCTTTACACACAACATTTTGAACCTTGAAGAAGATGGGGTACAGCAGCAGGAGACCACACCAGGTACCACTCATATCAGCTTAGCACAGGCAACTAAGGTTACAATTTGCGTGAGCTCACAAAAATTGGACAACAGAAGATTTGAAAAACGTTGCCTGATCTGACGAATCTCTGCTGTGACATTTGGATGGTAGGGTCAGAATTTAGCAACAACAAAATGAAAGCATGGATCCATCCTGCTTTGTATCAATGGTTCGGGCTGGTGGTGGTGGTGTAATGGTATTGTGGATATTTTCTTGGCACACATTGGGCCCCTTAATACTGACTGAGCATTGTTTAAATGCCACAGCCTACTTGAGTATTGTTGCTGACCATGTCTATCCCTTTATGACCGCAGTGTACCCATCTTCTGAAGGCTACTTCCAACATGGTAATGCACCATGCCACAAAGCTCAAATAATCTGAGACTGGTTTCTTGAACATGACAATGAGTTCACTGTACTAAAATGACCTTCACAGTCACCAGATCTCAATCCAATAAAGCAACTTTGGGATTTGGTGGAACAGTATCATGTTTGTGCAGCCAACAAATCTGCAGCAACAGCACTATGCGATCATGTCACTATGGACCAAAATTCCTGAGGAATGTTTCCAGCACTGTATTGAACCTATACTATGAAGAATTATTGCAGTTGTGAAGGCAAAAGGGGTTCCAAATCAATACTAATAAAGTGTACCTAATAAAGTGCCAATGAGTGTATATTCTTTGTCTAACTGACTAGAAAAATTTCCACTCCAGAATACATTAAAATATTAATATTTTTTGAAGATGTTAGCAAAATACACCTGTGTGCTTTGTACATACAATGGCTGACCTTTTCCTTTGATTCTTGTCCAACTGTCTACTGTCTTGAGCTTAGGAGGGTTCTGCTAGCTAAAGCCACTTCTCAACTGCTAGAGTACTTTTCTTAATTTCATTAAACTCTGAAGTGCCTTGTATATTGTACTCCCTATAGGAAAATGTTAATTAAAACAGATAGACAACAAAGTAAACAGAAAGAGACTGATATCATGGTGTCATTTTCAGTTGTTTATTCAGAAAGGTAATTTGGCTTATGGTATTACATATGCAGTTCAATAATAAGCTCAAATTGTTGAACAAAAACTGAGACGCACAGGGGGTGGGTGAGTCACGAGCTTTTTATCTCTGTAGATTCTATGTCTATGGATCACCTGACAGACAACACAGCAGGCAGCATCTGCAGAAATTACTTTTATTGCATCATGCAGTATTTTTTGATTTAAGAGGGTCATTTTTCTTCCCATATCACTGCAGGCTACAGGTTTTATATTAGATATAAATCTCTTGCCAGAATGAGAAAAGTGAGTGAAAGGTTTAAAGAGATATACATTATGCTAAATGTAAAAAGAAACAGAGGCAGAAAAAATGCTGCCATTTGTTGTTATTAATAGTGTTTACAACTAGTGGGCCTGTATTTGAACCCTCCCTTTGCTGACTCAGTTATAAATTCCATTATTCATTTATTTCTTTTTTTCATTATGTTACCACAGCCCATGATCTTTCACCCTTTACTTGTTAGTCCTCAATAGTGTACATGCTCTGAATGGTAATGAGGGAATTAGAACAGCTATACTGGCATCATTCTCATGTAAATTTTGCATGGTGGAAATGGAGATTTCATGGTATGATTCATGGATTTTGTTTTGTCATTACATACATTTAAAAAGACGCAGATAAATTACATTTTATCATCCCTGTAATAAGGTTTTACTGTAATCTTGTCATGGCATTTCATGATTGTATGTCTGCAATCCTGCTGGGTCTATGGCTACGTTTGGTAACTGGAAAGTAATATTATCAGAAGAATATAATCGCTTCCTTTACGTATGTGCTAAATGCCTGTGCATTGTCTGAAAATTAAACTAACTGGTGATGTATATGAAAATGATATATTCAAAATTACTTGTTACATTGTAATAATATCATTCTTATTGTGCCAAACTGTATATAGTATACAGTATATTCTAAACTGAAATTATAATTTTTCAAATGCTTGTAGGTATTTTGACAGCGACGTATGTGATTAACTGGCCCAGAGTGTAGTGATATTTATTTGCACTACAAAAAATATTATTTGTTGATAATTAAGTAATGAAATCAACATGCTTTATGATACCAGGCATGTTTATGCCACAAGCACACCAGTAAATATAATTTTTACTTGCATGCCTCTCACAGATTAATGACAGTAGTACAATATAACAACAGAAAAATATGCAATACTTTAACATACATATACTGAACTTTAGACACAAGAAACAGTCATGCAGTTGTCAGTATAACTGCAAATATTCATCTGAACTTAATTAAATACTGTATATTCATATACAATTAAAGCTATCATTTGTGATCCAGAATTTGAAATGCTGAATGAATTCACCCATGCTACTGCCTAGGAGGGGTTGCACATTCTGTTGATTTTTATTTTTAAACATGGCAATAGAAATGGTTCACTCTGTTATTAGTACTGTAAAAATGCTTCATTCTGAACGATGGTGACTTCAACCAGGTGACTTTGGATGAAAGAAACTTTTAATAGCATGGTGCTTATGTGGACACAACAAGCTGGACCTGCTGTGTTCAAATGTTAATAACTTTAAAGGTACATCTGGACAGGTCTGACCATCTTACTGCTATCTACATGCCTCTTATCCATAGCAGCAGTTTTCAGTATCCAAGACAGGTGTTCTTATTTATGTTTTAAGGGGAGCTTGTATGCTTGTTATAATATTTATATAACATATTTTTTTCTGTCCTGAGTTTCTGTAAAGTTTTTATTTCCCCTTGAGAACATTACTATCTATCTATCTATCTATCTATCTATCTATCTATCTATCTATCTATCTATCTATCTATCTATCTATCTATCTATCTATCTATCTATCTATCTATCTATCTATCTATCTATCTATCTATCTATCTATCTATCTATCTATCTATCTATCTATCTATTTTCCAAGATACTTATATACCGCATGAGTAACAAATTTAAGCAATAGTATAGTTTTCAGTGTAGAAAAGTTCATACTCCATCTTGTGAGTCCATCATTATAACTTTCTAACAACTTAAGTGGAAATCTCTTTGTGTCTGCAGTTTTTATGGCTATGCATTCAGTGATTCATTAAAGACATGAAGACTAGCAGCTTACTATTTTGCTTTTAAGTATTGCATAAATTTAAATGTGGTCTACTGTGCAGAAGTAAAACAACTATTAACAACAGGAATTGTATCCATGTCTATTTTTTACATAAACAGTAACACATGCACAGTGAGGGATTGCCATCCCATATTGGTCTGGTTTCTGGTATAACTAACAGTGCGTTAGCTACAATATTTAATTAATTTTTTTTTTTTTTGCTGTATGTACTTTCATGTTTTTTGGTATACACATATTTTCTTACTTGAAATCATACTTGGATTGTCTAAAAAGATCTTTAAAGATTGGTGTGAAAATGTATAGTGTTATATAATACAGAGCCAAAGTGATAATGAAGCTAGAGGTCTAAGGAAAGAGATCAGGAGGTAAAGGCAAACTATTAATTTGTTAAGGATGAAACGTTAACCAGGGCAGTAGGGAAGCTACAAATAGTGTTGTTTGATATTTTTCATTTGCTTTTTATTTAAAAATATATTCCAGATTTAGGTTTTTAATCAAATAGATTTCACACTTAACTATCTCTGTTAAGAGAATATGGTCTTTCCCTTCTTTGGTTGAAAAGGAATTATTGGTTTTGTCCTACTTATAAAAGTTAACCCCCTTCATTTGAATAACATACAAAAAAAGAAATCTAATCATGATAAGAGCTTCTGCTTTTGACTCATGTTTTGTTGTTTGATTTTCAGTCTGGTTTTGCCCTCATAACATGTAGAAGATTTACTAAAGATTTCTCTATTTCAACTTTGATAAAGCCTGATATTCTCCCATTGTCTCTTGAAAGAAAAACTCTGCTGCTTCCTATAACATTTTTTTTCCCTGGGACACCTTGTTTGTAATATTTGAAACACATCAGTGACTGGGAGATTGTATACTCCCTTGAAGTAATTCCGGCTGCCTGGCCAGTACTGGGGAGATGTTGGTCACACTATGGCTTCGAGCCTTGGAAATGTCTTTGTAGATTTTTACAGACTTTTTTTTAAAACCTTTATGAATTTCTCTTTGATCATAGCATTACTTGCTTGTTAAGTCTTTGTGCTGACCACTTGTTCTTATGGTAATGATCCAAATAAGTGAGGCTTTTACTGGACAGCGGGCTATAATAAGGCCTGGCTGTGTTCAAACAGCGGATTCTAATTGCTCCTTTAATTGATTTGATCTAACTGGGGCAGTTTGTTTTTCACACATTGCCAGCTGGTGTTGGATAATTGTGTTCATTAGATATATAAAATATGTAATGTGTTCACTCATCCGTTATCTAATATTAGATGTTGACTAAAAATATTCAGTGTACATACAGGAGATGTGTGCATTACATCAGTCTTACCTGATATGACAGCCTGATTAGATTCAGCTTTATTAAGAATATTGCTGGTATTCTTTACTGGGCTTCCTGAAAGTTGTGGTTGGGGATTCTTTCTGGCCAAAATGAAAAGTCAAGTGTTCTTTAAATTGCAATTTTCTTGAATATGTTCCAGCAATAAATACACGTATCTGGCACTCATGTAGCCCATACACATGGTCAAACCTATTCCAACCAAAATTGGATTATTGCTGTTCAAAAAACACAACAAAAGATTCCTAGTCTTCCGTCATAAGTATTCATTGTAACATTAGTAGTCTAGTTTGTAGACTATGTTGCTGCTGAGAATTATATCCAAAAATGCTGTTGTTTTCATGATGGCTAAGCTTAGTTCATGCATGCATATTTGCTGTTTGATCCCTGCAACAAGGGTCATACATCAGGTGATCTGCTGCACCTAATATTATCTGCCCCTGCCCGCCTATAAATAACTTTCAACTCAGCTGCAAATAACTGCTCTGATGTAGTGTGGTACCTGGAACTTTGTCAATAATATGACATAGATGGTGCATATAGATGTGTACACATAAAGGATGACCACCTGCCAGTCATGTTCACTGACATAAACTGTTGCTAAGGATTGTATTAAAAAGGGTTTGTTGGTTTGTTAAGGATGTAAATGAAGGAAGGTCTGTTAGTAGTCAAGAGAACTAGGTAGAATATGTTAAGTTAAATGCACTTTAGGAATTGTTAACCCTTATGCTATTATTATGTATTTATATGTATGATTTGTATTGTTTCTTTACTGCATTTTGCATTTACTAAAGTAGAATTGCTGAAGGGACTCAGCCCTGTTGGAGGAGGATAGTGTAATGAATGAGATGTGTGTAGCAATCGGGCGCATGTATTTTGCAATGCTGTCAGTTGACTGTTTATTGTTTGCTACAGACACTGGAATTGCTGGATAAATTCTTTATATTGAAAACTTTCGTCATGTGAGTATTTCACCCACACCTATATGTAGGCAACATGCAACATTATTTAAGAGTACTTGTTTATCTCATTTGGTCAATCAGGATTAAATCTTCATTTTCCCTAGATGCACATTGAATTTATTTAGGTTAACTGAGTTGTTCAGAATCTTGCCTGAAGAAGGGGCCTGAGTTACCTTGAAAGCTTGCATATTGTAATCTTTTTAGTTAGCCAATAAAAGGTGTCATTTTGCTTGGCTTTTCTCTACATTCATAATGGCTAACACGGTACAACACCCTAGTACTATAGAATGCCCAGAAAGTGAAAAGAAGGCAGTAGGCCAAGGTCATGAGAACTGGGACTTTGTCTCTTATTACTGACTCTAAACTCACCTAGATGCTTACCTTTCTCTACGAATGCTGTTAGCTTTAATTGGTTTTCCTTTCTTCCACTGTCAACTGGCCAATTGTAATGTGAACAGGAATTTATAATGTCAAAGACATGCAGGTTAGGTGCATTGGCGATTCTAAATTGTCCCTAGTGTGCGCTTGGTGTGTGTGTGTGTGTGTGTATGCTCTGTGGTGGGCTGGCGCCCTGCCCGGGGTTTGTTTCCTGCCTTGCGCCCTGTGTTGGCTGGGATTGGCTTCAGCAGACCCCCATGACCCTGTGTTTGGATTCAGCGGGTTGGAAAATGGATGGATGGATGGATGGATAGATGATTTATGTTAGTCACATTTTTATTCTGTTGCTGCATTTATAAGTGTTTTATAGTTAAGTAATTTCATGTTAATATGATTTAGATGTAAATATATGTACATGCGCTAAACCTACGCTACAGTACTCAACAAGAATACTTCACACTAAATTGTGTTCCTTGTCCACACTGTCACCCCTTTTGTGTTTAAGTATACATGTCTCTTTAGGCAGATTTCATAAATTTAAATGTGATCATTTTCAGCTACTATGAGCCAATAAAGTGCTTTTTTTATGTATCTACATGTAAAAAGAAAAAAATCAGATCTGAATATTTTTGTTTTACTGTGTTGGCAGCTGGGTTATAGCGAGCTTAATCTTGAACAAAGATTAGGTAATGAAGTAGTCTGAATTTAAAGGAATAGCCATCATTTGTCATAATTAAAAAAAAAAACTTGTTTTAAAAACTTTAATACATTATCAAATCTGAAGTACATTTTTCAGTGTGGTTCTATAAAACCTCTGTGGTCTGTCTTATGATTTATAAATAAATTATCCTCAAATTACCTAACTGTAACAGAAAACAGAAAGTGACATGTGAATTGAGTCACCACATATCAGTACAAAACGTTATGCTGGAAAATAGCACATATTTGAATGAATCTTGGAAGACTCATTCAAAACAACCCTGATTTTCATCCGTCAAAAATGTTGCTGTTTTTTTTTTCACACACATCCTAAAATATCTGAACGACACTTCATCTGAGGGCTCCAGCTTACACTGTGTTCACACTAAATATAGGTGTGGCATAATCAGATTAGGCATTGGTGTTAAAGCATAACTTAGATTATACCAGACGTGGGTAATAATATAATTAAATTCATCAGAACTATGCCTACAGATAAACACAACTTTTACTGAGTCAGAATGCATTGTCCAATCAGTGCTTATGAACCACCCACCAATAAACTAGTAAATCATGATTATCAGAGAATAATCATTTGGAATAAAACAGAATACATGAGTCAAGACAGTGAATAAGAAACCTCACTGGAGAGTAAGCTTTTAAAGCAATATAATGATTTTATAAAACTGATCTGTTGAAAACTTTTTTAAAACCTGGCAGGACCTAATCAATAACATTTTAGAATAAGCATTTACTGTATATTGGGGGAAAAGACTCCTTTCTCTCTTTACCATTCTTAACAGTTTTGCTCTGGTTGTTGGCCTTGCTCTCTTTCTCATGGGTGGGGGCTAATTTGATTTTAGTTTTGTTAATTTTGACTTGATTGTATGGAAAAAAGAAAAAAAAAACTAAATGGTTTATATAGGACACATTGTGTCACAGCCAGCAAATCATATCAACAATTATGTCCAATCAACTATTATTATTGAAGGTGGTGCACAATTGGATTTTTGTTTGCCTGACAATTGTTTTTTGTTTTCCGTTTTTTATATGTACATCAACCTATTCTCCTGACTGATACTTAAAATGTTTGAGCTTGATAAATAGTAAAATATTTTTGGGTATATGCTTATTAATCTAAACAGTCTGAAATGAACACTACTGAACTCAATGGGAACACAGTCAGCCCTTTTTGTACAGGATGAACAATTAAGTTTGGTATGAGAGTGGAATATTTTAAACAAAAACAAAACTGTGGAAATAAGACAAAAATATATATTTTTTGTCCCTAAAAAACCTGTATTATTAGGAATATGATATCAAAATGTTGAGAGAATTACCAAAACATTAAGGCCTAATGTAGTAGATCTGTGTTCTGTAAAAGATAAAATTAATTTCTTGTCTGGATGTGCAAGACTGTTTAAAATAAATCAATTATAGGACCAACATTCAGAGGAAATGAGAGGAAGGTCAAATGGTTTATTTTCCGTTTTTTTTTTAAATCTTTCAATGAATTTATTAAAAGGAAGTAACATTCCATACGATCAAGTCAAACTTAACAAACCTAAATTCAGTTCAACCCCTACCCATGAGAAAAAGAGGAAGGCCAGAGCAAAACATTTGAGAGTAGTAAAGAGGGAAAGGAGTCTTTCTCCCCAATATAAATGCTTATTGTATTTTTTTATATGATCACACAGTCATTAGCCACTTTTTGGATATCAGGTTGATTTCGATCTGGGAACCACCCTTGAATTGAGCATGCATGGTCTCCTGCTTTCCTCCAGGTGTTTTATTGATTAGCAAGTATAATTCAGTTCATGTGGCTAATATCTCACTTGAGGCTTTTTTCAGACTCATACTCACTGCCTGATAGAGTAAGCTCCAGCTCCCAACATCTCTGCCAATAAATGAGCTACTCTAATAATATTTGCATATTTAAAATTCTTTAATGGGTGTAAATATAGGAGCATTTTAAGGGAAACTGAATTTGTACCTGGACAGTAATGGCCATCACTGTTATACAGTATGAGTGAGTTTATAAATTATTTCTATTTTGATTATGACAAATTCCAGAGTAGCCATCTATTAAATATTGTCATGTGGAAAAATCACTGGCCGCTGTCTAAGATTAATTCATCTCCATTTGCAAGAAAACTAGACTGATAAAAACTATATTTTTATCTTTTATGTGTTATTTTTACAGGGAGTCGTATGAACTCCTTGTATGTGTTTACTTCATTGAACAGAGGGTGATCTCCTGCCCCTACCTTGTATTGTCTGTGCGTGGCTGATTCATAAGAGGTATACAGTATGACACACAAGATGAAGAGAGGCCTGTGTATATGTCTATTGTATGTTTTTTCATGGATGGGGTGGCATTATGTCTGGGACAACAAGTCTTCCTTCACCTGGATGGGAGACTGTGAAGAACAATGAGTAAGGGATGGAAGTACATGGTTTCAACATTCTTTCTCACTGATAGAAGACTTGGATGCCCTTGCCTGGAATGGTGGTCATATCAGAGGGAGCTCAACATCAGGGGCCAATGTGTGTCTTGACTAGGATGGGTGCTGAATAGTGGATGGACAGAGGGAGGCTACCTCCCAAAGCATTTGTTTCCTCCATATAGTATATGTCAGCACTCCTCCCAGTGTGGCTGTACTTCAGATACCTGCAGGGCTGTGTGGGACCTGTAGTCCCGGAGGGCAGCCTTTTTGGGTTCTTTAGGTGCCATTAAGGGAGCTGCCAGAAAGAGTAGCTCCCTCTGATGGCCCTGATAAAGACTACTTTACTATACTGCAGTTTCACCTGACCCACAATTGCCTCCTGAATGCAATCTTCTGGGGCCTTATATATAAACGTTGCGTACACAGGTTTCCACACTGACTTCAAGATGTATAAAAAATAAACTTTGCATAAAGCCATGCACATTCTCACACCAGCCTTACCCTTTGCATATGCAAGTTTCCACTTGGTTTTGCAAACTAGCGGCACCCAATGTCAAAGCAGTGCTACTGTTAAATTCACATCCCTGACGCAGCTTTATCAAATACAATGAAATTAACCACATATCATTTATATATTTAAGGCATCTGATTGTAATCAACCTGTAACAATATGATGGTCCACAGAATGGCCAAACTATTCCGAATGCCATAGCTACTTTAGCATTGTTACTCTCAGTGCACCACTCAGAATATTTTAACCCACTGTATCTAAGTGTAGAATCACAGCTGTACAGCAACTGATTGGAAAGTTCTATGGCGGCCTGTATCGAGATCACAGAGGATTATCGGGATACAGGTTCTAGCACACGCTGTCTCAGCCATGGACACAGTCTATTATAACTTTTCCCATTCAGCAAATGCTTCAGAGCCTTTCCTGTACGAACATCGAGGTTCAGCAACCATTTCATCCCAAGAGCTATAAACATACTCATTCACCCCATCAAGTTCTCCCGGTAGAACTGTTTGTACTTATAGGAACAATTACCTTAAACTTGCACTACAGTTGTAATATTGCACAACATAAGCCACTTTATGAACCATTTACACTAGCTGCACTATATGTACATGTATACTGTACTTATGCTTTCTTATTGTGTATTTTTCATTTTTTGTGGCATTATTATTATTATTGTTATTTTAAGTTTATGGAGGATTTGCATATTGAATCTCACTGTAACATACAATAATATTAAAGGAATTCAATTAAATTCAATAGAGGAGAGCACATATTTACAGATGATGACAACTGGCTTCTAAGTCAATTTAGATTTCCAAGAACTATCTTCTTGATACTCTTGATATACTTTTTAAGATGAAATTCTTTAAAGTATGTATATTATATTATACAGATACATTTTTAACTTCATTTAAATAATGTATACTGTTAGTAATTAAATGTGTGGGCATGGTGGTGCAGCAGTAGTGGTAAGCTGGCACCTTATTCAGGGCTTGGTCCTGCCTTGCACTGTATGCTTGCTGGGACTGGCGTGACCCTTGATGGATAGATGGATGGAATAATTAAACATTATGAAGATTTTTCAACGTTCCTTAAATTTTTTGAAGAATCTACGTTCTAAACTTACAGCTGGTTTGACATTTCAGAGCTTATTGTGGTGATTGGTTACGTGGAGAAAGAAAAGGAAGGACAGGAATTGGGGGTTAGTACATTTGACAGACACAGCACTGCTGCAGTAAATTATTTCATCAAGGGTTGTGCACGGTGCAGCAAGCATATTGCGAGAGGCGGGAACAATCCCTGGACAGGGTGCCAGCTCATTGCTACCAGTGTACCACCATGGCCCCATGTTTAATACATGCTTTAATGCATTTCATCATGAAAATGATATCAAGTAGACACCTTAGTATTCTAAAATGTTCAGAGATCTGTAATATCATGAATGTAATGTATTATAAGTGGCGATCAGTGCTGTAAGAGAAAGCTCGTTTAAGAAGCACCTAGTGATTCACACACATAGAACACATAGAATATGAAGCATTTAATGTGCTATTTTAGTTATGATGGGATCCGAGAAAGTCTAGTAAATTAAACATTGATTTTAAGATGAAGTTTACAACAGTCTACTTTAATGACAACATAAATTATGAGATTAAAGTGTAAATTTCAAGATTAAAATCGACATTTCAACCTTTTTTTCTTCACTGTGTCCCTATTTTTTTTCTTTTCTCTGTACGCTTCCATATGACAATAAGGCGGTGGGGCTACAAGTCACCTTTTCATGGCGACTTTGATATCTGACCACATCTTTTTTTTATTTCAAGCACTGTGCGACTTTCTGAACTTGAACTTTCGAGTGCCTCTGCCACCCTGTATCACTCAATCATCTTCCTTTTGTTGTTTATACCACTGTTTAAGCCAACAAATAGTATGTTTTTCCTTGCCTCATTCATATACCTTTTAAAATTTGTCATGGCTTCTGCCTCAATTCCATAAATACGAAGTTTATTACACACTTTCATAAACCTTTTTAAAAAACAGTGCTGCCTGACTTACACCATAAAGGCTTTTACCCTTAATTTCAGCCAGTAACTCTGTGAATTTTGTTGGATCAGCTTTATAAATGCCTATCATTACAATGCAAAACAATAAACTAAGTTCATCTACAATATTGATATCTGGTTATTTAAAGAGGATTTTGTGTTCATAAGAACTACTTGCAAACACTTTGAAATCTCACTTCAGACTCACAAGTGCGAAAAAAAAACACATGCCATTCAACTCGTCTTAATGTGTAGTTATGCAAGATATCCAGCTTTTTGGGGTTCCCCCTATTATAGGCCATTTTTGGACCATATTTTGTTTAGGAAAATTACACCTTTATGATAAAGAGCAAACCAATAGGTGTCTTCAGTAAAAATGATGAGAAGGACTTGAAGTGGCGCATGCCACATCAACAGACCCCATTTGTTCACCCCCCTAATAGGACTGAAGTAGTCAAAAATACTTGTTTTCACAAAACTTCGAAAAAGTTTATGATCGGTAATGCATGCATTCAGAGTGTTATCTTTTGCTACTTCTGGTTTGCTGAATCAAAAGCATGATAATATTTTTGATATTGGATTTTTATGATTGGTCCTAGCCCTCTAAAAGCCACTCTTAGAAGGTTAAAAATGATAAATTCCAAACAAGCATGTGGGGTATTGTTATAAAGTGTTTCAAGGTCATCAATTATGAATATGATGCTATTTTTGAGTTGTGATCCTTTAATAGGGATCTAAACCTATTATGGTCCTTTATTAGAGGGTGAAAATGAAAAATTTCTGTTAATATCTAGAATAGTTAGTCTTTAAACATTTAAATTGAAGCACATATTTTAATATTTTAAATACACAACTATTCTAGTTTATTATGTACTTTTACCTTTACTGTTTCTTATGAAAACCCGGATTAGGGCATTTTACCTTAATTCAAACTTTTTAGAAATATAATCACTTTATTTAATTACACTAGCCATAAAATTTGAATACATTTTGTCATGTTAACAGTATTAAACATGATGAAAGTAATGCCACTTTGAAAGATATGCAGTTGTCCTTGGAATATTATAACTCTTTTCTTCTGGTTCCTTGGAGAATAACACAACTTCACATTCAAAATGCAAGAAATCTTTCATCCCACAATGAAAGAAGCATAAGGTGTGGGAAGCAGATCATTTTATTTCAGCACCAAAATAGCATTATAAATCTATAAAAATAATTACTGTGCCACTAGTCTGTTTCTATATAATATGGAGCATTATATGTCATCTTGAACATGTCTGAATTAGAAACAGACTGAGTCGTCAAAATGATTAATCAATATAATCATAAACAAAAGCAAACCTGTTATCCTTTTATGACCAAAATCATATCAGTCACACCCACTGTACTAAGCAGACAAACCTTGCAAAGCATGTCATGACAAACTGTTTTTGAGAGGTGCCTCTTGTAAGGAAATAACTTGGTATAAGTGTGAAACAAACCAACAAAAAGACAGCTGTGTCATTAAAATATTGAGGTTTATGTCACTTTTTAAGCTATTAGCAATTAAAACTAAATTGTTGAAAGCTGATTTGGGATTCAGCAAATTTCACAGAACTGTTATTCAAGGTATCTTGAAGGATTACAAACCTCTAATCTGTACCTGCAAGATGAAGCAGTTGGTACCTGCGTTTCTTGGCGTTACTATGGCAACAGCGGAGTGAAGTGATCGTTTTCTAGTCTTGTGGCATCAAGAGGTTTTTTTTAGTGTGCTAAAATATCATTTACTCTTGTATCTGTCTAGCTCACCCGAACAGATTAAAGTAGTTAAGGTATTAACTACATTTGATTGCTGTTCAACAATTTCCATACAAAAAAAAACAGCTTTCTTGAAAACCCCTTCAATGGCTTTTCCACTTTTTTAGAATGTGTAAAATAATTGATTTAATGGTAATTAAATAGTCTGCTCCTGTTTTTTATATTTACTTTGAATGTTAATGAGTTACAATTATGTTTTTTTCAGATCACTTTATCTTGATTCTTAAAAACTGAAAAGCTGCACACAAAATATTAAAATGGTGTTAGGTCCGTAAAAGACCTAGAATACCAGGCCAGGGCCTTCCACCAGCCTACCTAGAACAGTCCTTGCCCCAGGCAGCTGTCCAGTTCTCAAAAAAGGAAAACAGGCACTTAAAAGTTGAAATAACTTTAAATGACCCAAAATATAAAAAATACCTCTCAAGGGAAAGGAGAACCATAAAAATGTATAGAAACTTATTTAATAAAGTACAATAAAGCAAAATAATGCAAACATAATTGCCTAAAAATGCAATGCAAGATGAACAAGTACCAATATGAGATCCTAAGCCAAAAGCACAAAACAGAAACAAGCATCACTGCCATTAAAAAAAAAGGACAGAGCTCTCCAAACTTCAAAGAACCACTAAAGGATCTGCACTCAGCTTTACAATATAATGGCTGAAGGACAGTCCCTCAAAAATGACATCAGAGTGGTCTCGCCTCTTGGAGTACCACTGACAAAGTACAAGGAATATTGGAGAACTGTACAAAACACATATAAACTATATAATAAATTAACTTGGCACGATTAACAAAAATACATAATTGCAATAAACAGTTAAAAAATAATACTTTTTAATTAACAAGGAAATATAGAAAAGGAAAATAACATTAGCCAAGGAACACACCCTGTCTGAAACAACAGTAGTCCGGTATTCCCAAGATCATGCAAAATGTTTAATCGTAATATTCCTTTGAATTTTCAGCCAAAGCTCTGAGGTTGTTACTATCAAGGTTCTGTCATGAGTTTTTTCACTATTATAACCCTATCTGTCCCTATCTGTCCATACTAGGGGGATACTGTTTTATGACAAAGTGAAACATTTGCTGAACCACCTATGCAACACAGTGCGTTTTCACACCTATTTAAAATATTGGTCGAGATAACATATAATCTGATTCATCTTTTATTATTATTTTAAGTATAAGTACTCAGATCCCTCATTCTCATCCTTCTTCTTGGCCTGGAGAAAGAAAGCCTGTTGTCCCACCTGAAATGCCATGACAAAGCATACAAATAAGCAAATATACCAATCTTTTTACATCTCATGTGCCAGACTTTATGCTCTTTCCAGGTTAAACAAACACAGTAATTCTGATACACAACTTAATATTAGCAGGAAGTCTCTGCACACATCTCTCCGTGTTTTGTACCTGCTTTTTGTTCTTAAATCGTGTAAAATTGTTTCTTTTTGTTTTCTTTTACTAATTTGCAAGTAGTTATTTCGGGCAGCACAGTGGCGCAGTGGTAGCGCTGCTGCCTTGCAGTTAGGAGACCCGGGTTTGCTTCCCGGGTCCTCCCTGCTTGGAGTTTGCATGTTCTCCCCGTGTCTGCGTGGGTTTCCTCCCACAGTCCAAAGACATGCAGGTTAGGTGGATTGGTGATTCTAAATTGGCCCTAGTTTGTGTGTGTCCTGCAGTGGGTTGGCACCCTGCCCAGGATTGGTTCCGTGCCCTGTGTTGGCTGGGATTGGCTCCAGCAGAACCCTGTGTTTGGATTCAGCGGGTTGGAAAATGGATGGATGGATGAAGTAGTTATTTCTATAAAATGCTTTATAACATTTGCGGAAGTGTCTTACTTTGGAATCCAACGGGACACTAATGCACTACCTGCGCAGGAAATCCCAGGTGTGTTGTCAGCGCTGTTCATTTACAGCTGAGATGCATTGCTATCAATGAGACCAGCTACCAGTTACTCCTCGTGACTACTAATATACCGGACGAATGAAAATCTTTGAAACCCAGGAAGAGAGGAAAAAGAGGTGGACTACAAGTGCGTCTGAGACGGAGAATTTTTAAAACACCTTTGTCAACTATCATCATGAGCAATGCACAGTCCTTGTGAAATAAACTGGGCGAGCTGAGAGCATCGCGCATGCACGATACCTCCACAAGTACCGTGAAAGCTCTCTGATGTGCTTTACAGAGACCTGGGACCTCATGTATAAACGGTACGTACGCACAGAAATGTGTAACAACAATAACAATCTTAACTGGAATACTAATACAAAAAAAAAATATTCTCTAAATGCAACCAGAGCTTATTTCCCCTCCATAAATTCAAACTATTTAAAGTAGACAAGGACCTCATGTTGTCCTTTTATCGTAGTGTGATCCAGTTTGTGATCACTTTCAGTTTTATTGCCTGGTTTAATAGTCTGACAAACCAAAACTCAAAAAAGCTCCAGCAGATTATGAATTATGCAGCTAAAGTTATTGGGGCTGATGTAGATGATCTGACTAATGTGTGAAATGTTAAAGAAACTGGAAGTCATCTCAACTGATGACAGACATCCATTACATGTAGAACTAAACTTCAGTAAATCAGGAAGGATAGTCGCTTTGAAAACACACATAAATCGCTCCAGAAATTCCTTTCTTCCTTGTGCCATTCAACTGTCTGTCTCGGATTCGCGCAAGTATATCGCTCCAGCAAGTGAACTGTGATTCTTAGCGCTATGAGACAAGTCAGAATCAACCGGAATGTTCAAGCAAATATGGAAAAAAAAACCGATCTAAATCCGTTTAGTAGTTCTCTCATTTGCTAGCTAAGCGGTGGTAAGGAACACCCTGAGGCTGGCACATGAGTGAGGAGGGCTCGGCCCCCCTCCTCTCAGCCCACTGCGTGTCTCTCAGATTTGCGCAAATAAATCAATACCGCACAATGAGAGACGTTGCAAAATCAACCAGAATATTCAAGCAAATTATAGAAAAAATCCTGATCTAAATCCGTTAAGTAGTTCTCTCATGAAAAGCGGACAGACATACAGACGTTGAATCTTATAAATACAGTATATATATATATGGGGCCATGGTATCCACCAACACATCAGTGTTTTTTCAGCAAATCTTTATAAAGGTTATGAAGAGATGAATGCAGGGCAACATTCACAATGATTTATTTTTTGCCATTTCTTTGGATTTTTACCATTTGCTTTGGCTCCTGTCATATGTTGTGGTTTTCTATTGGTCTGTTTATGTCATATTATATTTGTATTGTCATCAGAGGTTAAGTTAATAGTGTGTTGGTGTGCCCAGTCATTCTGATGAGTGATATTATATGTACTATGTTATATAAGGCATATGGGATTTTGCTTATTGTATGTTGGCTATAGTACACCGTGTCTGCATGGTTTTCTTCCGGGTGCTCCGGTTTCCTACCACAGTCCAAAGACATGCAGGTTAGGTGCATTGGCGATCCTAAATTGTCCCTAGTGTGTGCTTGGTGTGTGGGTGTGTGTGCCCTGTGGTGGACTGGCGCCCTGCCCAGGGATTTGTTCCTACCTTGCGCCCTGTGCTTGCTGGGATTGGCTCCAGCAGACCCCCGTGACCCTGTGTTAGGATATAGCAGGTTGGGTAATGACTGACTGACTGGCTATAGTACTATGGTGTTGTACCGTGTTAGCCATTATGGATGTAGTGAGAAGTGAAGCAGAATGACACCTTTTGTTGGCTAAGTAGAAAGATTACAATACGCAAGCTTTTGAGGAAACTCAGGCCCCATTCTTACATGTTACATCTTGCCTGAAGGGGCCTAAGTTGCTTCGAAAGCTTGCATATTGTAATTTTTCTACTTAGCCAATGAAAGGTATATGTTGGCTGGAATTGTAGGGTATGTTGAAAAAATCTGATAATCTAACATTTAAAAAAAAATCACTCTGCTTAATCAGGAGTCCTCTGGCCTTCCAGTGTCAGAGAATACATTTATTTAATTAATTTGTTTTGGAGAAAAAAGAACTTTAGGGTTTGGTTGGACAAAAACAGACAGGAAATATATGACATTTTTGTGAGGAAAAAGAACAAGAAAGAGTGCTGATAAGGAAGAGCTCTCAGAACAACCTTGAATTAAAAAAGAATTTACTGTAGATTAATAGAAGAGTCAGTGAAGCACATTTGTAACTTTGAATACCCTTTCAATTCCTCTTACCACCACAATTTTCCAATCATAAAAGCTTTAGATTCTGGTAACCTTTCTTTCAGTTACACTATGATATTGTTTTTTTTTTTGTTTTTTTTTTGAGTAATGTCAATACTGCTAATAATTGTGTATTGTCAAAGTTAATTAAAA
The DNA here is from genome assembly GCF_900747795.2 of Erpetoichthys calabaricus. Lineage (NCBI taxonomy): Eukaryota > Metazoa > Chordata > Cladistia > Polypteriformes > Polypteridae > Erpetoichthys > Erpetoichthys calabaricus. Next base: position 295,601,388 of record NC_041394.2, read on the forward strand.
TAGTATAAAAGGTACAATACATTGTTTGATCAACCAATGACTCTGGCTTCTTAGCATCGAGGTAGGATCCTGAAGTTACACATTATGTCTAGCAGGGTTTTGATTACTTCTTTTCTAACTTTAATTTAATGCACAATTGAACACATGAGAGTAGAATCAATTTTACTTTTTTCAGACTTAATATTTCATCTTTATTTTACTCAAAATATCAGCACTTGCACTAGTATTGTTTTATTTTTTAAATCAGGTTACAAAATAGCATTCATTGTGTGCTACATAAAATGGGTGTTACAAGAATCAGACTTTTAGCTTTTAGCCACAAGAGAAACAGAGTAGCTATTTTTCAAGTCTTGCCATCAATGGAGATAAGACCAAGATTTTGGCATGAGAAATAAAAATAAACTTAATAATTAAGGTAATACAACTGGGCTGTTAATTTACTGTATATACACTGAGACTCTGGAAGGATGGAAAAGTCAATAAAACCACACTTGCTTAATGGACAGAAACTTTCTTTGTTTTGTGCTTCAGTTGATATTAATTATCATCAGTTTACTAGCCGCTCAGTTGTCCGCCTTTTCCTTGAGACATGGTATTGTTGTGACACTGCTGGAATGTACAGACTGAGCGCAGAAAGGACCAGGAAGTGAAAGACAAGAGAACAGCACAGACAAAAGGCAAGATAAACTTTTGTCAAACAATTGGGTGAATCTTGTTTGAAGTCTATTAACAAAGCAAGGTTAAAACTAAAAGTAAATTTGAGAAAAACACATTTAATAAGTCTTTTAGAAATCCACAAATTGGGACAGTGTAGCAACCAGAATGGCAAAAATCATCAAACAGATGATGAAATTGATCCCAACTTCCAACATAGCAACTGAGCTTCAAAATGGCAGAGCCCATCAGAAAACGAAATGTTTCTGCAGTAAAAACTGAAAATAAAGAAGTTAATAATGTCAAACCTTTAACAGAGGTTTGTCATGAGAATATTTAGCTTGCAAAAGATTCCTAAAGGTAAAAAAAACATACAAGGGAAGCTTTGTCTTAGGAAAAAGAAATATATTTCTTCCAGAAAAAAATTCATTCAATCTGAAATAATGACGGGCACCACATGTTCCCGTGTATGATAATCATATATTCCAACCTTATCTACTCTCTATATATAAAATCCTAAGCCTAAATGTGCAGCGGTGACGTTTTTATGTCACATATTTTGTCAACTTTAAATCAGGCTTATTTTAAAACCTACATATATATGTTTGGTATCATTTTTTTCAGAATTTATCAAACTGTATAATGTGATGTTGTTAGATTTTCAGATTCTTATTCTGTTTTTAAATTACTAACTAAAAAATATGAATTTACATCTCGTGAGACGGGACTTTGAGCCAAAAGATTTAACCACGCCCAGGGACAGAAATAAAACGCAAAGAGAAAGACAGCTGCTGTACAGGCTTTTAAATGTTCGAAGCGCCGCATGAGATGCAGATCATGCAGCACAGCAGCCCAGCTGATCGAGTAAAGAGGAGGAAAAAAAACCTATTTGTTTCCCAATGTATCACCGTTTGTCTATGCCAAGTATAACATAATTCAGGTGCAAAAACATACAACACTCACCTATCATTAATTTAAAATTTCTAAAATGTGTCTGGAACAATAAGGAAATTGTGAGCGATTTCATGAAGCACCTGTTTCATTTGGTCATATATTTTAGGATAGCCCTACACCCAGGTCATTTTGCTTTAAAACATTTGCAAATCCTTCAGAAAGGCTGTAAAATTCCTACTAATGCAGTAATGGCAATATTCACCAGATGTGATGGCATAATACAATGAAAAATCTGTGTAGTGTATTTAACTATGATAATCTCACAAAGACCTATTTTGCCAGACTGTCCAAACCATATTCTCCATCCCCCATAACTCAATGGGAAAGTAATTTCATATATTAGATTAAGTTGAAAAAAAAATACATGGGTCAAGATTTTTTTGGCAAGAATTCATTAATGCTGTTCTAAAATAGGCATGCTCCTTTTCTACTGACTTAATACAGTATACCCGAGGAACTAATTCAGACTGGAGTCTTCTGCCAAATAACTCCCTAAATCATGTTGAAGAAGAAGGTTTGATGGAGCTTTACAGTTTGTGCTTTGTTCTCTTAATAATTGCAAAAGGAAGTAGCATTCATGGCTCACAGATGTTTGCTGCAAATCTTTCAAATTGCATGGGCATAGTGTGTTAAAAAATATAAAAAATCTCTCTTTAAAGCCTGCTCAGACTACTATTCTAAAATAACAGATAACACCAATAATAATCTTCGAGTACTGTTTAGAACAGTGATTAATTTAACAAATGGGAATTCAGAACTATAGTGCAAAATACCAACTTACATTAGCAGTACGGATTTTATGAATTTCTTTAATGACAAAATTAAAAATATAAGATCCCAGATCTCAGCATCACAGTGCAAACTACATACTATCTTGGCCAACCCTGTTTCACTTTGCATTCAACACTTTAGAAATTTTAAACTAGTAACAGAAAGGAGGTATTTAATTTCTAAAATGAAACCCACTACTTGTTCCCTAGATCAGGTGCCAACAAAACTAGTTAATAGTGAAATGGATGTTCTTGTGGCACCTATTCTTAGCATTATTAATAGCTCACTATTGCCTGGCGCTGTACCCAATGCACTGAAAGTGGCAGTCATCAAATCATTACTTAAAAATTCAGACCTAGACCCACATATATTCAATAATTATAGACCCATTTCAAATTTATCCTTTCTCTATAAAATACTTGAAAAAGTAGTTGCCAATCAGCTTGAGTCACACCTTACAAATCACAATTTATTTGAAAATTTCAGTGTGGCTTCTGCTGTGGTCATCATACAAAAACAGCACTAACACATGTTGTAAACTACGACTACAGTACAAGAGATGTACAAAACAGGTTCTCGGAATTAATGATTCATTGATAATGACAGAGCCAAACTTAAATCATTGCCATAATCTGACCAAAGAAAAAATTACTTGCCTACACTTTATATTGTAGAACATAGTGGCATTCCTCCCGAGCAGCCAGATTTTCACCCAATTTTTCATAATGACAATGGGCTGCAGAGGTTTGTTTCCTACAGAATTTCCATAGTACTACTTTTTTTTACTCTTCCTGTGTCTGTTCACCTTAGCTTAATATATTCATGCATTAACATTGACATATGTCTTATTATCATTGTTAGGAACATTACAGCCTAAGAAAAGAAAAGTTACAAAACTTGATCAATGTCTCAAATGGGGATCAAACTGGTAATATTATTGGTCATATATCCAAGCCACAATGCATAAGCTGTCTAATCATATTTTGGTGACCAAAATAGACTGGTACAGTGTTCAGGATTCAGGGTACAAGTACCAGCAGGTTGCTGTGCCACATGTGCATGAGAAACAGTGGACACCAAATCTGCCATTCCTCTTTCTTTCAAGTAACTGGCTTCTGCAATTTGCTTACACTCGCAGCCATGTCACCTTCTTAATAATTTTGCCTATGTAGTTTGCTTTAAGAAAGACAAAATTCCCAATAACTTTGCCAAGGGTCAAGCTACCATTGTTTTTCTTCCTATCTCATAATCATGTTCAAAATTTTGTTTCATTCTCAGCAGATCCAGCCTCAGTGGTTTACAAGTACTAGCAGGTTTTGTGCAGCACAAGGCAGGGCTGTCCTTTTTCTTCTTACTATCATATAATCAGCATCTGCAAGTTGTTTGACTGTCAGCAGATGTCACCACGGTACTTTTCCAGTCATTCATTTCCTGTCAGCCGTGGTGCCCGACATGCTGCTACTTGCTGTGAGAATGACCCAACACCATTTACTTGGCTGAGGTAACCCACACCTCCAAGTCACAGGAAGTGTTGCATGCATCACCTCATAAGCTCTTGATTAAGACCAAGATGAAGGTTCAGGGTCCATTAGTTTGTGAGTTTTTGTGCAACATTTTATAGATTATTTTAGAATTTACTTTACCCAAGGTCTATAAATGTTCACAGAACACAAGACTTGCAAATGGAAGTATGCTTCATAAAGGCATATTATATTAAAAAAAGGAACACAGACCTATTCAAATTAGTAGAAACCAATGCAGTGTTAAGTTTACTTTGTACCAATCAATAGAAAATGGACATCATTGGAAAAAATGTTGCTATTTTAATTGGCACATGCATAAGGCTTTTTAAAAAGAATAGTTAAACCTTCTTATAAGTAATATTTCTGAAGAAAAATTGATGTTTTGCATAAACCTCTTCATGGTAGAGCTATTTTAACACTCTTGTTCCTGGCACAGTCATTGGCAATATTTTTATTTGGGAAGAATCTTATGAGGGATAAGACACTTCACAAACAGCACTTGTGATTTGAATAAGGCTGGTTTAATAATGGATTAATGGGGTATGTTCAGTGTACATAGTGTATAGTAATGCAACAGAGCCAAAAGCAAATAATCATTTTATGTGTTTGATTTAACATATAATAAAATAACATAAAACATTCTCAAACCTGCTAAATGTGAATCTGAACCTATCCCACAAGTATATGGCAGGAAACACCACGGTTCATTGTAGGACACACTGACAGCCACACTCACATTCATTCCCCAGTTACCCTAACCAACACATATTTTAGAATAAGGGAGGAAAACCCACACAACCATCAACAGAATGTGAAAAATCCACAAGGACAATGACATTGAACTGTGTTCAAACCCAAGATGGTGATGCTGTGAGGCGGGAGCACTACTATGGTCACCATGTCACCTAAGGATAACAATGTAAATCATAAACCACTTTGTTCAGATCGCCAAATCTATTTCTCTTTCCGATTTACTTCAAAGACATCTGTGCAAGGCAGACAGTTCTTATTTTGACATTCCTGCTTTTTATTAACAAAATACTTAATCCTAATAAGATCCAGAAAGATCATGTTGTACTAGAGAAGACAAACATAAACTGGAAAGCTTTTATACCTTTGGGACATTTGGCCAGAGTTCTATGTTTATGTAGATTGTGCTTAGTTCAGCTTTTTTGCCAGCATCTTGTATCCCTGAGTTTCATAAGCTACTCTGAAGAAGCAGGGACACAGAATGATCAGTAAAAAAAGCCCTTATGGTCATCACTTAATATCACCTCATCAAGTAAGCTATTGTCCTGATGGCTGTTTCTTTTCCATTGTTATTTTAGCAATGTACTGTATTGCCTTAAGCCGCACAGATAAATGAAACTATGGTATTGTGGAAGGATACCCCCCGGACACAGACAGACAGACATCAAATGTCCAAAACACACACATTTAGCATAATCAACACCACGATGCCTTAATCAGCCAACTCCGTCCCTTCGTTACATTTAATCTCTACGTGCTTCTGCCACCTTTACTCCTCTCCTCCCAAGCTCTGTATTCTTCCTCCCAACTCTGGCTCATCTACTGGAAGGAGGCGGCCTCTTTTATAACACGCGGATGTGCTTCAGGTGCTCTGTGACGATCTTTCAGCGGCACTTCCTGGTGTGGCGGAAGTGCCGCATGAGCACTCGGAAGCACTCCAGGTGTCCCTGGAATTCCTTCCGGCAGCACCTCCAAGTGTGGTGAAAGTGCTGCAATCCAGGGTTCCATAATCATCCGGGCACCCCCTGGTGGTGGCCACAGGCCCCAACAGGGATGAGCTTCCCAGCTTCATTCCTGTGGCCCCCATGCAGACCAGGGCGGCTGCCCTCTCGTCAAAGGATTAGCTAGGGTTTTCAGTGCCCAGGGAAAACTGAAGATTTCATGCCCCCTCCTGTTTGCCAAAATGCAATGGGGAAGTGAAAGAAAATTTTAAAATGGCGCCCCCTGGATGCTGCGCCTGGGGACAGATGTCCCCCCTTGCCCCCCCCCCCCAGCTACGCCACTGCCTCTCGTGGCCCAGGGGAGACACTGTCCCTTCCGTGGACCTTCCAGGCATCCTGGCTGGATAGAGTCCCCAGCTGTCTGCCACAGTATACATACTGTAAATGTCCATGCTAAAACATTCATACTCTTATTCTAACATAAACAGATTTTCAGGGTTAGGAGTTCAATTCTTTGTTACAGTATCTAGTATTGTTTGGAAGTATTTTGTGTTGTGCAGTTGTGGAGTTTAGGATTTTTAAATTACTGTTCTGGTTTGAATGGTTAATCTAAACTACTGTGTAGTATTTGCATATTCATACGATTGTCTTGTCCAAAAAATGCAATTTAATCACTGAAGCTAAACTGCCCCTGTGTGTGGAGACATATATTACCATAATGCAGTAGGGCAAAGCTATAATTAATATTCCAAAATTAAGATAGGGAACAGCTGTAATTAGAATAAGCTTAGGCGGCATATGTTAGGACTTTATTTACTCACATTTGCTAACAGCATGTCTTTGAAGCGTGGGAGTAAATAGGTCTCCCAGGGGACGTGCACACAAATGTGGAGAAAGTCAGAAGACATTTCAGACAAAATCGAACCACGGTCCAAACAATACACCACCAGCTGCACAAGCATTTTAACTAGATTTGTTTTGTAGCTTTCAGCAAAATATTCTAAATTTCTGTTCTTATAACACTTCGTGCTTCCCAGAGAAAAGTAAAATTATTCAATACCACTACAGCCAAGCCATATTATTTTTTGTGCTTTATTAAGACGGTTGAAATTCTATGTTTAATTTCCCTCCCACACTGCTACATGGCCTTCATTTTTGTGTATATACAGTAACATTTTCATAGTAAATATTACCTCAGTATGGCTTAAAACTTTGCAACAGCTTTTTATACAAATTTTTGATTAACTCAGTTGCTTTTTAGTTACATAGTGATTTAGGAATTAAAACCAAATGGGTATTTTTATGTTATACAGTTTTATGCCTTTGACACTAAGCTTTGCAGCTTCTAACTCTGAATGATAAAACCAAATGACTTCAACAGGAGTGTGTTTATATAGTATGTGTGTATTTTCAGGCAGCTATGAACTTCACTTTTCAATGTTGGAGAGAGGCTCAGATCTGAGGGTAAAATTCTATTGTTGTGTAATGTCCCTTTCCAGGCAGGAGAAGTAAATTGCATGAACGAGTGGTTGCAGCAATCAAAAGGGGTTTAGTTGCTCTTCTATACATAGATAGAACTTTATCAACAATTTTAACTGAACATTCAAAAGAACAGTAAAGAAAACAACAACTATTTGCTATTTTCCCATTGTTTGGACCGTGGGAGACACCATTGCTTTACGGTTTTAATCTTTCCAAGGTGCACTTCTCCTCCAGCCTCCTGCTTTAAAGGCACGACACTCCACTGGACTGCGACCGTCACAGCCTCTCAGTCCCACACTGCAGTCTGAAAAACACTGTTGTCTGAATGCAGCTATGTACACAAACAGTACCAAGCTAGGGGCCTTTTCCTTTTTGGCATTCCAGACTTCCTTATCAATTCCCGCCCCCATCATCCCAGATGCTGCTTAAATTGAGTGTAGCTCCTCTGTGTCCATCCTCTCCATGGTACTTTGAAGAGCCAGATTTACTGTGGCTTTTGCGACATCCTGCCTTGTGGTGGTTTGCTAGATCATTAGAGTTGTGATCTTCTAGGTGTTTCAAAGCTTATTTTATTATTATAATTATTATTTTAAATAATTGCTTAATTTGTATCTCCCAGGCACCACCATTTTGTTTACAAAAATTGCCACAGCAATCTACAGTCAGCATCCAGGTTTGTTTAACCTCTGACTGATTTTTGTCTAGCAATTTGGTCTTGGTCCACAATCTTTTTTGTCTACCATTAATGACATCTGTCTCATGTTAACAATTCTTTTTGCTCAGCCCTTTTGTCTTCTGGTTTCTTCAGTACAAATCAATTTTCTTATTGCACAGGAATGATAGATTGTAATAAATGTTATTACATGTGGGTTTTTGTTTTTTTCTGGTATTTTTTTATTATGTAGCGTTTATTTATGGGAATTTTTACTTTTTCCTTATATTTTATTTTTTATTTAATTTTGGCTGTTCTTTTATTTACACAACTTGTAGATACATGTCATGTGACTGCATCCGGTAAAGTCATTGGAACAGCCACTATAATTATCAGTATCTCTTGGTTGGAAATGACTTAGAAGTCATTAGGTTTTAAACCAAGTAGGCTAGGTGTGGAATAGTGGATCCATGGCTAGGAAATCAGTTGTTCTTTTTAAATAAATGATCGCACTCCAAGAAGATGCAAACACCTATTGGGCGCAGGTGTGCGTGAGTGCGTTTAGGTCTGCGTTTAATTGGGGTACCTGGCCGACCGCACTTCATACACGTGCGGATGCAGGCAGATTGGTCAAGCACCTCAATGATGCTGGGAAAGTGGCAGCTCCTTGCACCTGTGACCAATTAGGCAGCAGACGATAAAAGGAGCCTGCAATGGACAGAAAAAGGGAAAGGACTGAAAGAAACAAAAGTAAAGAGAAAGAGATAACAGAGATTAAGAGAGGAACTGGAGAAAGCCGGTGCGAGAGCAAGCATTTGAGAGAGAGGAGGCAGGCAGCTATGTGGAGAGCCCCTTGGGAAATGTGTGGCCGACGCTCAGGGTCTGGAAAAGAAGGCCACTCCAGCTGAGCGACCAGGGAGCCGGAGTGACCCAGAGCTCATTCACACGTTAATTCCAGTAAGGCAGCAGGAGTCAGGGAGGCTTGGAAGGGGAGCCCTGTCGGGGCCACAGATGATAACAGGGACCCAAGCCTTGGTAGAGGAGATTCGGATGGGGTGCCTAGCTGGGAGCCATAGAGCAGTAGGAACCTGAACTTGGAATGGTTGTGACTGTCGGTTGAGCAACTTCTCCTCTTGCAAGGTTCGGTCAGGATAAAGGGTTGTGCGAGGATTTTTTAAAAGACAGTTTTCTGCCTGATTGATTTTAACCTATCCAAAAGGAATATTTATTGGATTTGTTTTAACCTCCACCATTACTTACTTTTAATGATTATTTATTTATGCACTGCACTATTAATTTGAACACTGTTTTCTTTGTTTTTTAATAAAAGCACTTTTGCACCTACCCCTTGTCTGGCTGTATGTGTCCTCATTTGTCCAGGCTCATCCCTTGGTTATGTTATTGACTGTGGCAGGTTCAAGCGGGTCCCAGAAGGGACTAGTAGTGTGGAGCTAACACATACCATCACACTAGGTTCCTTTTAATTATCTGTTTTGAACTCCTTTTCTGTCCTTGACTCCTGGTTCCGGTTTTTCTCTCATGTTTCATATGCTCAGTTCCAATTACTTCAAATTGGTTCACTCCTCATTAAAATGTATGTTATGTGTTTCTTCTCCCAATCACCTTTCATACTCACAATAACCCCTTGTCACAGCCATTTCATCAAAGATATCTTGTAGAAAAATGCAATAAGGATTCTTCATAGTATATTTAAGAACATGGCAAAACATGGGAACCGGAGACTGTTGAATAATATTATAAAATGTGTTTTCAGAGGACCACTCTGCAACCACTTTTTGTCCCTTCACTTCTTCATGAATGCTAAAAAAAGGTTATGGTACTTCCCAAGTCAGAATTGGACTGATGTTTAGAGTAGAATTTTTTTGTTACCAATGATTGCTCCCCGATATTTGTATTGCTCTGCCATCTCCATTGTCTTCAGTTTAAGACAGTTAAGACAGTGGATGGTGAGGAGCACTTGAAATCAATCACCATATCTTTTATCTTAGAAATATTTAGCCATGTAAACTGGTTCAATCACACCATTATACAAACTCATCAACAATAGGACCATAGCTGTCTTCCTATCTTATAAAAGACTCACAATGACAGTCTTTTCCAATTTGAGTATATGTCTATCCCTGTGTGAACTCCTGCAATCATGTATATAAGATAGACATCAACCTTGCAGAGTGCCCACAGATGTACTTAGACTATCAGAGAAACAGCCATTGCCACTCACTCTTTGTGTTCGGTTTGTTAAAAGGTCCAGAATGCACCTCACCAAATTAGAGTCCAAACAGAATTGATCAATCTGTGTGCCAACTAAAATGTTGGTTTGGATTGTGTTAAAAGCTGACGAAAAGTCTATAAACAGCAATCCTGCATAGTTTTTTTTATCCTTTCAAGTGCTCATAGAGTAAATTCCAAAGCGTTGCCCTGGTATCATCCACACCTCTCTTTGCTCTGTATGCCAATTGGTGAGAATCCAGAAGAACCTCAGTTTAGTTAAGTAGTTGTCTCTTAATTAACTTCTCAAAGGATTTCTTGATATTGAGAAGTTAATGCCACTGGTGTAAATACTATACTAGTATATTCTAGTTTATACGGCTATACTTCCTTAGAAGACTGGCATCCTTCAACATCTGCAATAAGATGCTGCAGATGTTCTCTCAGACGGTTGTGGCAAGCGCCCTCTTCTACGCGGTGGTGTGCTGGGGAGGCAGCATAAAGAAGAGGGACACCTCACGCCTGGACAAACTGGTCAGGAAGGCAGTCTTTATTGTAGGCATGGAGCTGGACAGTTTGACATCTGTGGCGGAGCGACAGGCGCTCAGCAGGCTCCTATCAGTTATGGAGAATCCACTGCATCCACTAAACAGTGTCATCTCAAGACAGAGGAGCAGCTTCAGCGACAGACTGCTGTAACTGTCCTGTTCCACTGACAGACTGAGGAGATCGTTCCTCCCTCAAACTATGTGACTCTTCAATTCCACCCTTTGGGGGGGGGGGGGGGGGTTGGTTAGTTAACATTATCCAAAGTTATTGTCTGTTTTTACCTGCATTTTTATTACTCTTTAATTTAATTTTGTTTTTTGTATCAGTATGCTGCTGCTGGAGTATGTGAATTTCCCCTTGGGATTAATAATTAATCTATCTATCTATCTATCTATCTATCTATCTATCTATCTATCTATCTATCTATCTATCTATCTATCTATCTATCTATCTATCTATCTATCTATCTATCTATCTATCTATCTATCTATCTATCTATCTATCTATCTATCTAAAGTTACTTAATGCTTTGGGGTGTGCAGTTTTTACCAATGGAATAATAGTTGCCTGTTTCCATAGACTGGGCACTTGATGTAAATCCAAGGATATTTCAGATATGGTGTGGAATATTGGAGAGAGTTCTTCTGCACAGTAATGAAGCAGATGGCCACTTATCCTGTCTAGACCTCAGTTTTTTTTTGCTTTTCGATTGTTTAAGAACCTTTCTGATATCATTCTATTCAAAGAGGGCTTAGTCCTTTCTCTAGTCCTCAGTATGCATCAGAAGCAAAATCCTGTGTTTCTAATCTTGAACTCATTCAAGTTTTATGCCAAATGATGGTCAGTTTTGACCCCTGCCAGTTCAACTGGATTATTAATTTGTGTATGAATGCCAGCCATCATCTTCATGCCATTCCATAATGAGCCGAGGTGATCAGTCTGCAGTTCATTCTCTGTCCTGTCCTTATGATTCAGCTTTGCCCACTTTATTTCATGTTTCACTACCTTCTGTAATTCCTTCTTTTTGGTTAATGTTCCACATTGAAATGCCCTATTTTTTTGGGTTATCAGTTCAGCTCTGGTAACCCATGGCTTGTTGTTAGGGTAATTTTTGATTGATTTTATGGGTATTATAGTGTCCTCAAAGAATTGTATATAACAGCTTACAGCATCTCTCGGTTCATCAATGTCAGCACAGGATTTTTCAAACACTGACCAGTCAGTGCACTCAAAACAGCCATGTCCCAGACATTAATTTGTTTGCTTTCAAGCTTTTCACTCTTAAAAACATATTTAAAGATTGGAATAAATTCTACACATTGATGATCTGATGAACCCAGTGGCAGTTTTACTCTCTCTTAAGCACTTTGATGTTTTTGTAGCACTGATCAAGCACTTGGTTGTGACGAGTTGAGCATTTGACATATTGGTAAAAATTGCAAAGTGTTTTGTTCAGTGCACACTGGTTAAAGTCTCTCAAAATAAAATTTGGATAGTCAGGAGACAGCAATTCAAGCCTCTGTATTACTCTGGAGATGGTTTTAATGGCCTTGCTTGCCACTTACCTCAGGTGAATATACACATGCATGATGAAAATCTGTGGAAATTGTATGGCCAGTAAATGGGGTGCAGTGAGACAGACAGAAGTTCTACACCTTTCACGCCACCACCGTTTCACACCATTATTTATTTACATAAAGGCAGACACCGCCATGTGACTTAAAGGTGATGGCTGAGTCTGTGTCCAAATGAATTGGTGCACCAAATCCACCAATCGTCAAGTAGTCATCCGAATCATTTCCATTTAGTCAGGTTTCTGTAAATGCCATAACACACGCATTTCTGTAATCAGCCTGAAAGCATGCACACACATGAAGTTCATTCACTTTATTTTGGAGAGACTGAACATTTCCCATTATAACACTCTGTAAAGGGAGTCGAACTCCACACAGTTTTTTCAGTGCTTCTCGAATATCACCTCTTTTTCCCCTTTTTTTTTGTTCTTTCCAGGTTATGCAACTGTAATATGAAAAGTTTGGGAACTCCTCTCAGCCTGCATAATAATTTACTCTACTTTCAACAAAAAAGATAACAGTGGTTGTCTTTCTCTTCCTAGGAACATCTGAGTACTGGGGTCTTTTCCGAACAAAGATTTTTGGTAAAGCAGTATTTAGTTGTATGAAATTAAATCAAATGTAAAAAACTGGCTGTACAAAAGTTTGGTTACCCTTGTAATTATTCTGATTTGAATGCATGTAACTGCTCAATACTGATTACTTGCAACACCAAATTGGTTGGATTAGCTCGTTAAGCTTTGAACATCATAGACAGGTGTGTCCAATCATGAGAAAAGGTATTTAAGGTTGTCAATTGCAAGTTGTGCTTCCCTTTGACTCTCCTCTGAAGAGTGACAGCATGGGATCCTCAAAGCAACTCTCAAAAGATCTGAAAACAAAGATTGTTCAGTATCATGGTTTAGGGGAAGGCTACAAAAAGCTATCTCAGAGGTTTAAACTGTCAATTTCAACTGTAAGGAATGTAATCAGGAAATGGAAGGCCACAATCACAGTTGCTGTTAAACCCAGGTCTGGCAGGCCAAGAAAAATACAGGAGCGGCATATGCGCAGGATTGTGAGAATGGTTACAGACAACCCACAGATCACCTCCAAAGACCTAGCAAGAACATCTTGCTGCAGATGGTGTATCTGTACATCGTTTTACAATTCAGCGCAATTTACACAAAGAACATCTGTATGGCAGGGTGATGAGAAAGAAGCCCTTTCTGCACTCACACCACAAACAGAGTCTCTTGTTGTATGCAAATGCTCATTTAGACAAACCGGATTCATTTTGGAACAAAGTGCCTTGGACTGATGAGACAAAAATTGAGTTATTTGGTCAAAACAAAAAGTGCTTTGCTTCTTTTCAAGAAGAACACCAAATTCCAAGAAAAACACCTGCTACCTACTGTCAAATTTGGTGGAGGTTCCATCATGCTGTGCTATGCATATTGCATATTTTCTGTTAATTCAATAAACTTAATGTCACTGCTGAAATACTACTGTTTCCATAAGGCATGCCATATATTAAAAGGAAGTTGCTACTTTGAAAGCTCAGCCAATGAAAAACAAAAATCCAAAGAATTAAGAGGAGTTCCCAAACTTTTTCATATGACCATATAATAAGTTACACTGTTAATAACAGTGCTGAGAAAATGAGTTCCATTGAAACAGGTTCTCTCTGCTATAGGAAATCCACGTAGGCTGAATAGGAGAAGTAGTGAGAAAACTCCAGATCAGATCTAAGTAAATCCAAACAATAAAGAATAAACATTCTGAATTTGACTACTTAGCCCTAACACTGTTAAGCCTCAAAAAGAGAAAAATGATTAGTTAGAAAAATATATACACATATGAAAATGCAACAAAAGATTTAACAAAACAAAACACTGAGCGATACAATCCTGCTACTGGTCGCTATGAGTTTTGATTTTCTTCCCTTCTGAGACTGACCAGCCTCACATTCTAAAACCCAAATAAAACTTGTTCATCCCCACACCTAACATTTGAATTTTCATATTGGAATCCTAAAATGACCGAGACGCACATTGGAAAGGACAGCAAATCATAAGTAGAAGACAACCAAAAGCAATGCCCATTCATCCATTTATCATTAAACTTACTTAAATCCAATTAAGTGTCAAGGAAGAAAACAATTTTATTAAGCTTCTGCATATGACAGGGTGAATTTATCAAATATAGAGTGGACAAAAGAAAATTGACAAAGTAGATGTCTTGAATTTAGAACATCAGTGAGGATCACACTTACGATGGTACTGAAACACGTCAAAGACAGTACTCCTGAATAATTTTACATCTAAATAATCATAATTACCGTAAATAATAAATAACAAAGTTGCTAATCTAAATTTGAAAAATGGTAAAGAGGTTATGTAATGATTTTATTAATGACATAGTTACCACAGAGTAACAATAAAAAGCATGAGTCAGACCAAGGCTGATGTCAAAGATGTAAACAAGAGTAACTTAAAAAGATTTAAAGTGCTCAGCTATAAGCCACATTGTGACTGCTGCAGAATCCAGCAGTATCCAGTGGTGCTTGCTTGTACTTGTAATAAAGATGACATATCAGTTTTATTATGAATTACTTAGATGATTGATTTAGCAGTGTGGATGTTTTTTAGAACTGAATGTTAGCAAAATGTGGATGAGAGAAATAACTTCAAAGGAGAAATGACAATTCAGACTAAGAAGAAAAACCTGCTTCTCTCCATAAGCAAACCTGCTTCTCTCCATAAGCAAATGAAATACTTATGGAAGCTCTTCGGTTCCTACTGACAGATAAGAGACACATTTTAAAATCACAACCAAAGAATAAACAGTTAATATCAGTTGTTATATGTGTAAACATGCCTCAGGTCTTATTTAAACAGACTTATGAATGACAACGTGGAACAGTTTTATGGTGGCATCATGATTAGGTTGTCCTCTTCATCTCCAGTAAGGTGGACTATGACCCAGAAGTAGAACAGTGAGCCTGTCTCTGAGCCCTGAATAACCAACACAATGGCATCCGCTGAGATCTGTGTATGTCAAAGGCACACTACAATAGCTGCCTCAGGAGTTTATTATTTTTTCAAGAGCACTTTGCTATACAGCAGTAAATGGAGAATCCCAGTTGGATTCCCAGTCCTTTTTATTTTTTTTTCTTGTCTATTCTTTTGAAACCATCTATGTATTTTATGACTTTCTCATTCCAAGTGATAGAATACACAGTAATACAACTTTCTAAAGCTATGATTAAAGCCAAAGCAACCAGTCAGCTTGTTCCAAACATGATCACAGTTTTGCTTAGGCTATTCAGCCTTTAATCAGACAATCATTATAAAATGCTGTAAGTTAAATATTTTCTGAAAAGTAAAGTAAAAGTAAAGTAAAGTAAAAACTTTTTATAACTATATATACTATGTATCACTTAGCAATTAAAAACTGGGATGACTTTTATGACGGTCTGCTTTAATGATAAAGTAAGCTATGAGGTTAAAGTAGACATTTCAAGATTAAAGCCGAAATTTCCACTTTAATCACAAAATACACGTTTTTACCCTTTACAATTCTGCTTCACTATTACTGTGATATATTTGTGAATAGTTGTTAGCTCTGGTTTATGGCTTGCTGTTTCTTATATCTTACTACGTGATTTCTTTAAACCTTTGAGGCAACACAGATGCATGACTGTGTAGGTGTGCTAACTAGAGATGAACTTTACAACGTATTGTACAAGATAATTTCAGTTCCCCTTTATCATGATTTGGTTGAAGTCAGTAATTAGAAGATTTAAACTTTATTATTCTAAAGAGTAACAATTCTAAAGGTGAACTTTTAAACCTGGAAATGATTAATGGTGAGATCAATAACAGGAGCTGGATATCTTATTTGCACTGTAGCACATCAATAAACTTTTACTTTTAGAGGTAATGGGCCTTTATACAATGGGAGCAGACAATGTGATTCAGATGTTTAAAGAAGCATGCGCTTGTACAGAATTTTTGCTTCTTTAGCACTTTTCTTAAGCGCAGGTCAGAAGGTCATCTGAGACTATTCCTCTCTCTCTGGTGGTTATATAGAGCATTATTTCAATACAATTTTAATTACATTTTTTTTTTTTTCAAAATTTACTGTCTTAATCTTCTTTATTTATTTATCTGGTTTGTACAATGCTATATACTGTATATTCTGCCATTCTTTATTATATTCTGTAAGTGCCTTGAGCATGGGAAAGGCGCTATATAAATAAAATGTATTATTATTATTATTACATTAATGCACTTATTATTTTAGCTAAAGTACATAAATCCAAGTCATTCAGACTCTTATATGCAAAATCAAAAAGTAAAGTCAATTAGAAAATGACACAGTTTAACTCTCATTGCCCATAGAAATCTTAGCATGGCACATTGTTCAACAATAGTACTATCCTGCAGTGGAGCATCCATGGTTATTTGACCTTGGCTTGAATTAGACTAGTGGCAGAGTGCTGTGCTGTGCGTGTTCAAACTACCTATAAACTATCGCAATTTCTTTCAGTATTTTAGTAGTAGGGCGGCACGGTGGCGCAGTGGGTAGCGCTGCTGCCTCGCAGTTGGGAGATCTGGGGACCTGGGTTCACTTCCCGGGTCCTCCCTGCGTGGAGTTTGCATGTTCTCCCCGTGTCTGCGTGGGTTTCCTCCGGGCGCTCCGGTTTCCTCCCACAGTCCAAAGACATGCAGGTTAGGTGGATTGGCGATTCTAAAAATTGGCCCTAGTGTGTGCTTGGTGTGTGGGTGTATTTGTGTGTGTCCTGCGGTGGGTTGGCACCCTGCCCAGGATTGGTTCCCTGCCTTGTGCCCTGTGTTGGCTGGGATTGGCTCCGGCAGACCCCCGTGACCCTGTGTTCGGATTCAGCGGGTTGGGAAATGGATGGATGGATGGATTTTAGTAGTAAAAGAACAGTCAAGGAGGAGGTCAAGTGCATCAGGAATAGTAAAGGGGAATTAAAAGATACAGACAGTGAAATAGCGGATGCCTTAAACTTACATTTTTCTGAGGTGTTTACAAGTGAGCAAGTAGATAACATCCCAGAGGTAAACGCGACTACTAAGGAGGTACTGAGGGATTTGGAAATTGTAGAGGGAGAAGTGCTGCTCAGATTAAATAAGCTGAAATCGAACAAATCACCAGGACCAGATAATATTTACCCTCGAGTTCTTAAGGAGGCTAGTGAGTACATATATAAACCCTTGAGGCATATTTTTAGGAAGTCACTGCGCACTGGAAAGATTCCGATGGACTGGAAAATGGCAAATATCATCCCATTGTATAAAAAGGGTGACAGGGCAGATCCAAGCAACTATAGGCCTGTAAGCTTAACATGCATCACAGGAAAATTAATGGAAGGAATTATTAAGGATAAGATCGAGCAACACCTGGCAAGGACAGGAGTTATTGTAAGCAGTCAGCATGGGTTCAGAAGAGGGAGGTTGTGTTTTACTGACATGCTGGAATTCTATGAGGAGGCAACAAAAGGATACGATCAAAGTGGAGCTTATGATATTATTTATCTGGACTTTCAGAAAGCATTTGATAAGGTGCCACATGAGAGGTTGGGCATCAAATTAAAAGAGGTGGGAGTTCAGGGTGATGTTTGTAGATGGGTGCAGAATTGGCTCAGACAAAGGAAGCAGAGGGTGATGGTGCGAGGAACCTCATCAGAACTGGCCGATGTTAAGAGTGGTGTTCCACAGGGGTCAGTGCTAGGGCCGCTGCTATTTTTAATATATATAAATGATTTAGATAGGAATATAAGTAACAAGCTGGTTAAGTTTGCAGATGATACCAAGATAGTTGGATTAGCAGATAATTTGGAATCCGTTATATCATTACAGAAGGACTTGGATAGCATACAGGCTTGGGCAGATTTGTGGCAGATGAAATTTAATGTCAGTAAATGTAAAGTATTACACATTGGAAGTAAAAATGTTAGGTTTGAATACACAATGGGCGGTCGGAAAATCGAGAGTACACCTTATGAGAAGGATTTAGGAGTCATAGTGGACTCTAAGCTATCGACTTCCTGACAGTGTTCAGAAGCCATTAAGAAGGCAAACAGAATGTTAGGATATATAGCACGATGTGTGGAGTACAAGTCCAAGGAGGTTATGCTCAACATTTATAATGCACTGGTGAGGCCTCATCTTGAGTACTGTGTGCAGTTTTGGTCTCCAGGCTAGAAAAAGTACATAGCAGCGCTAGAAAAGGTCCAGAGAAGAGCGACTAGGCTGATTCCAGGGCTACAGGAGTTGAATTATGAGGAAAGATTTAAAAAAGCTGAGCCTTTACAGTTTAAGCAAAAGAAGATTAAGAGGTGACATGATTGAAGTGCTTAAAATTATGAAGGGAATTAGTGCAGTGGATCGAGACAGTTATTTTAAAATGAGTTCATCAAGAACACGGGGACACAGTTGGAAACTTGTTAAGGGTAAATTTCGCACAAACATTAGGAAGTTTTTCTTTACACAAAGAACGATAGAAACTTGGAATAAGCTACCAAGTAGTGTGGTAGACAGTAAGACGTTAGGGTCTTTCAAAACTCGACTTGATGTTTTCTTGGAAGAAATAAGTGGATAGTACTGGCAAGCTTTGTTGGGCTGAATGGCCTGTTCTCGTCTAGAGTGTTCTAATGTTCTAATGTTGTATTGGCGAATAATTTTCAAATGGCCTTTACTTTTTGATTTATACTCATATAAAATTGTAGAATGCCAAAAGATGTTTTTATTTTCACAAATTTGTCAAGGAAAAAATATTACCAAAAGAAATTATGACACAAGTTATTTTAAAAATGTTTACTAAACCATGCAAGTTAAAATATTTGATAAATTAACCTTTGAATGGAGAGCTGCAGAATGTTTCAGAATTAAAAGAAAAATCTATTTGATGTCATTTTTCCATATCATTTGGAATTTTGGTATTCAGTCACTTATAGATTCACATTGCAGAGTTCTTCAAGTGTTCTCGCTTGTCCTAATGCCTCTGTTTGGAGCTTTTTAATTCAAATGATGTCTTGCCCGCTATACCTGAAACTGGAGTCTTAACATGGTCTTTAATAGGACACTTGGAAAAGAACTAAAATGTAGCCAAGTAAAAGCCATATTAAAAGAAGTGATTTTAGGAGATTTTTAAAAATGATAGCCAGGTGTATTTCTATCAGTGGTAAAGTATTCCATAATTTTAGTGCATAACAACAAAAGGCCGCCTCACCACTTCTTATGCATAGCTCTTAGGATGAGCAATCTGAGGCTCACGTGCTAGAAGGTTAAATAGGCAAAGCTAACGTCCTTAACCAGTTTTTTAATAAATATTCCCTCCCACTCCTACCTTCTTCCAATGATAAGTCTCCCCATACCATCCCTACTAAATCAACATTTCTTACCATGTCAAATGGAATGGCCAGTGACAAGTCCACCTGTGACCATCAGGGTGGACTGTCCACAACTGAAGATCAAGTAAAGAGACAACTGAGAATGTTACACACAAGAAATGCTGTGGGACCAGATGGAGTCAATCCTCAAGTTCTTAAGTCCTGAGCTGACCAACATTGTGATATATAACAGTACAGTATCCACATACAACTCAACTATCCATGCGAAGGCTAGGTGGAGTACTGACTCTGAATGTGGCTATACCAATATGATGCCATGCCTACACTCACACCGAGCTTCGCCAAGACTGCTTGAGACCACAAATTTTGAGACAGCCTGTTGCAGGGTTCCTGAGACTCGGTGCGAAAAGTATAGGAACGGCATTAAATATTTTTTGTATCACATTATTATCTACGTTGTTTAACATGATATTGTATGAATGTTTTTCCGGGCCAGGGATTTGACCTGTATTAGTCAACCCCAGATCAGTTTAGCTGAAATTATTATTTGGTGATGTGAGGCAAAAAAAAGGCATTACTTTTTTTTGATAACTACAGCTTAGTGTCATCAGCATATGAATGCAAATTATTATTCAATGTATTCTTATTAAGCACACATCTGTCAAAGAATGCAAGATGCCATGCAGTAATTTATTGCTAAAAGGCATGAAACTTAATCAAGAAATATTTTAAAACTTAAATATCCCCATCATTTAAATATCTTGTATATCAACGTCTATGCGTGGAAGTGTGTCTGTCTGTCTGTCCGGCCAGGAAGTGAGAGGTGGAGTCGGGCAAAATTAAACCTCCAAAGAAAGAGACACTCGCTTAGCTGCTAATGTACAAGCGACGCGAGCACATCGGCAAAACAAAACCTCCAAGGAGAGGGATGCCCAGAGTAGTTCTTTTCAATTACCTGACATCTCTACAGTTCAATTTTTTTTCTGACGATTTCAATAGTTGTCAGGACTTTGGGCTTTTTACAGCATGGGCTTACACAGCTAGTATATATGCCAGGAGCCGTCATCAGAGGATAATGATTAGACATACAAGAATCAAAGGGAAGGAGCTGACAGGAGCTGAAAGCTCAGGAATAAAAACCACTTTATGATATGTAATTCATTTTCTCCCTTTATGGATCTCCAGGGAGCGGCACGGTGGTGCAGTGGTAGCGCTGCTGCCTTGCAGTTAGGAGACCCGGGTTCGCTTCCCGTGTCGTCCCTGCGTGGAGTTTGCATGTTCTCCCCGTGTCTGTGTGGGTTTCCTCCGGGCGCTCTGGTTTCCTCCCACAGTCCAAAGACATGCAGGTTAGGTGGATTGGCGATTCTAAATTGGCCCTAGTGTGTGCTTGGTGTTTGGGTGTGTTTGTGTGTGTCCTGCGGTGGGTTGGCACCCTGCCCGGGATTGGTTCCTGCCTTGTGCCCTGTGTTGGTCGGGATTGGCTCCAGCAGACCCCCGTGACCCTGTGTTTGGATTCAGCGGGTTGGAAAATGGATGGATGGATGGATCTCCAGCCACAAATATGCAAACCATATCACAGACCTTCGCATATATATATATATATATATATATATATATATATATATACAATATACCAGTTTTCCAAAATCACAGGTTAGATGAACTACAAAGTGGATTGTTCCCCAATGATTGATGCATCCACACAGAGAAGCCATGCACTGTCAGCTGAAATTAAAGTGTTGATAACATTACCTTTTTGGCCACAGGGAAAATGCAGCTTTGCAGTTTCAATGATTTGAGTATGTTACAATCCACCATTTCTCAAATTTGCACCAAACTGTGAACATCCTTACAACGCATGAGGTAATTCATACACTAATCCTGGACGCCACGTGAGTTGATATTAAAGCAAGCTGCATTCTTGCAAGTCTGGACGAGCATACATACATGAATTGTAAGTGATATCATAGTATCAACACATAGGCGGTCATGGATGCAATCTGTATTGTAAAGCCAGCATATTACCATGAAGATAGATGGAGCAGGACAGGTAATTGACAGCAAAATGTCAGAGAGTTATACTTAGCTTTGCATTCCACAAACACTTGGGATTTTTGTGTTACAATTTGCAAGTTTAGGAAGGTACAAGAAGGCAGGTAGGCAAAAAATCCCAGAGGATTAAATAAATAAAGTCTTGTAGAATACAAGGGGAAATCATAAAGGGGTACACATGGATGGTGATTCTTTTGAAAGTATTTATTGCTAAATAAATATGCCTGTTATTGGGCTTAAAATTCATTCAGCATGTGTTTCTTAGTCTTTCCTTCTCAGTGCTCATTACAATGTTACACTTGATACCTTCATCTTTAGATCACAATGTATGCCTTGGAGCATAAGTTGCAATTAGTCCTATTAATTAAGAGTGGTGCAGTTTATGACCTCGTGTTAAACCTTTTCTGACTTCACGTGTGAAAAGGAGGTTTTTAAAAGTGACTCTAAATGTAATTGGAAGCATGTGAAATTATTTAAGAATTGGATTTTCTTCTCCTTTATGCCTGTTTATTGCCTGCTCATATACCTGACCATCTGGATAGGATTTCAGGCTTTATTTCCAAACAATAAGCAGTTTTACTTCCACATTCAATCCTACAGTAAATTTTAAAAAGAGGTTTTGCTTTCCTTCATCCTGCAGTCATTATCACTCTACCCTTATCGTGTATTACACACAGACATGTCCTCTATG
Source organism: Erpetoichthys calabaricus (assembly GCF_900747795.2). Taxonomy (NCBI): domain Eukaryota; kingdom Metazoa; phylum Chordata; class Cladistia; order Polypteriformes; family Polypteridae; genus Erpetoichthys; species Erpetoichthys calabaricus. The sequence goes on from NC_041394.2 coordinate 295,623,573, forward strand.
GTTTTTAACTGTAGAACAGGAGTATCACTGTAAGCAACTGGAAGTCCTTGGGGATATTTGCTGCTTGTTTCAAACATCTATAGGTAATACCCCACCAAAATCAGAATACGATGCGGATAATTAGTATCTCTAAATCATCCTGTTGCTAATGTGTTTTGCCTGTTAGTCCAAGTGATATGTGACTAACATTATATTTATTGCTGGATCTTGGCTTGACTTCCTATATCCTATTCATTTTATTTTTGTACATTGTACGTTGTTTTTATAGAGTATTGGGTAAGTCATTGCTGATTCAACTCACCCAGGACATCACCTGTCCCAAAGACTTCCCTCCAGAAAACATCTTTGTGCAGTGAAGGCTAAGACGACATGTCACCTAAACAGCTTTTTTTTTCCATGTGCCATTATTCTTACTAATCAGGCCTGAGCTTCTATTCAATATCTATGTATACCTGCACACTAGACTGCCTGGACATTTTAATCCTGCTATCTCTTTATTATTTGCATTACCCTTGTATGCTGCATCATATTTTATCATTTTATATTGTTATATTTATCTTTTGCATTCTGTGTTGTCCTTGTATGTTCCACCAATACTATCTAGAGAAATTCCTAGGACACATTAGTGTACCTGGCCAATAAACTGAATTCTGATTCTGATTCTGAAATATTCAGTTTTGATTTGTATAGAGACAGCATGCAAGAGATAAAATTATCACTTTCATAAAACATGCAACTGGCATAGCAAATCCTTGGCTTTATCTTAATTATTCACATAAATTTGACTTTGCAGAGATTGTAAGTAGTTAATATTGTAGTTCTTTTATCTCTTAAAGTATTATACAGTATATCAACCAAGTGATACATTGTTTTAATTTTTTTGTATATGAGCAGCAGTTTACACCGTGCATTCTTACACCCAAATTTTGAACCATACCCAAGCACATAATTATTATCAAAATAACAGTGTGCTAATAAACATTTAAAATAAAGGCTGCTTTTCAAACACATTTAAGATGAATAACGTAAAGCAATACCAAACTGACTACTCCTCAACTATTAAAAAGATAGAGGATTCTATTTCTGCTTTTACTGTGCCTCATAGAAAGATTTTTTTAACGCTTGAATTAATCACAGTCAGCTTAAAACATGTTTAAGGAAACCATTCACTCCGGAAGTCAATAAAACTGGATAGAACCTTCTTTCTGCACTTGGTTTATCAATAGTATTGATTTTTGAGGCTTTTCATTCTCTCTAGCAGGGTATCACTCATTTGCTTATGTCTGTAAATGTCTCCAAATGAAATGTGATATGAACATATGTTCTACTTCACCATAATGATCAGAAAATGTTAGATTTATTTTCTTGAACCTTGCAGTTTTAATGAGGATCCTGCCAATATTTCCTTCAAGTCTTTCAACTTTTAATTGATACAGTACATTAAGGTATTTTCTGCTCATAGTAACTAGACAAAAACTAATAGCTCCAACAGACTATTCACATTTAATTTGAGAAGTTCTAATGGTGTAAATTAAGTTTTTACCATGTACACTGTACTTATGACATATTTCACAAATTGTGTCTGGAAAATCTCAGCACCATTTTGTCCATTTTTATCTTAAAAAGAAAATTCAATATAGATCAAAAATATGTGATGAATAATTTATTGAAGTGAATGGCCCAGATTCATTAATGGTGCCTTTTAACAGCTTTTGGTGAACTGAGGTGGAACTTGAAAATTATCCTTTTCTGCTGAAAACCATTAAAAAAAATTGCATCTCCAGGTCACATATCATAAAACAGTAAATCCATTTTCTAATGAGCTTCAGCCTACTCCTTTAATCTTTAAACACATATCACTCATACAAGCTGTTAAGAACCTTGGCAAATCAGAAGTGTTTTTTGAGAGGAATGTATTTTAACAGTATGGCAACCACAGTATATCGTATGATATTAGACAGATTTATTATAGACATTGTATCAGAATGCGGATATAAATAGCAAGCTGTATTGTACTTAATACAGCATAGCTATATAGGGTAATATTAGTGTAACCTTTGGGATTTCATCTTCATTTACTACTTCTTGCGCCCAGCAATTTACATGTCAAATAATGAGTTCCTTTGGACCAGCATGCAACCATCTGTTCATTAGTTCTGTATAAATGATTTATGTCTTTCTGCTAGGAGGTTACCATTGTAAAATGCTGATGTGACTTATGACAGTAAGTAAGAACAATAATATACAGAGTGGAAATAGGTTTTATAAGCACTAAAATAAAAGAAACAAGAATAGATATACACGCTTAAATTCATGCTACACTATACATATTTATTTATTTTACACTGTATATTATAAACATATCCTTCTTGTTACAAAGGGTCATCTATGGTAGTGGCCTTCATGACACAAAAAGGCAAATAACCATAACAGTAAACAATAAATCCTGTAGCCTACTAGGGCCTAACTAAACAGATATTGATATCTGTCTTCTAAGTAAGGTAACTCACCTGCTTTCCCATCAGATTTTCACAAAAAGCAATGGCAAATTTCATCTGTCATCTCTTATTTTCTTCTTTTTTCACTCACTATGTCCTCCTTCCACCAAAAAAACTGTTTCCCTTTAATTATCTCCTCACACAAAATTCATTGAGTCTATGGGCTTGAGGCAGCTTTAAGCCCCAGACAAGGGCCACTTCATTCTAAGCCCCCGCACTACTTCTGAGATCAGGAGTAGGGTACCTTTGCAATAGCAACAAGAGCTAGAGTCCCTCCCAGTACCACCTGCAAAACACTGAGAGGTCACTTCACCTCAAAAGGAAATGGCCATGTCTGCAGGCAGCAGTCTCCCTACCTTACCACTTAAAATGGTGACTAAAGTTCTGCTCACCTAGACTGTGACCAAGCGTTAACTTATGTTGACCTTTTGGTGTTATGACCCAGACTTTAGCACCTGAGTATCCCTATCTTTAGTCCTTCCATGACATCCCTTATATATACAGGACATACTGTACCATTCATGGGGGTGTCTTTCTTTTAGTATTGACAGATGTGATTACAGTCAATGTATGTTTTCCACTTCTTTCTAGGGATCAGCTAGGCTTAGTCCATCTGCTTACTTTTTTGCTTGCCATTCCTCTGTCCATGGGGTTACTCACCATATATATACTGTAAGTTATGAAACTAAGACTGAATGAGTTATAATTGTGAAGACCTAAAGTTGAAAATGGTGTTGCAATAATTTCATATACATAACTTTTCAAATTTATAACAACCAAAAAAATAATTATGAATAGCTTGAGATACATCTGAAATCCTAATAAACACGATTCATGACTTATACAGTGGAACCTCGGATCACGAACGTCTCGGACCACGTACAAATCGGGTTACGACCAAAAAGTTCACCAAACTTTTGCATCTGTTCACGACCACACACTCGGGTGACAAACAAGCTAGTTTCCCTTCCGCTTTGTACGCACCGATGATTTCCGCATGTGTTCAGTCTCTCCCTGTGCATTCGCTGTGAACTCTTTGTGCTCTATTTCATTTCCCTTCCGGTTCGTACAAACCGATGATTTAAGCACGTGTTCAGTCTCTCCCTGTACAGTACATTGTTCTCGGTCAAATGTGCATCGCGCAGAGGGACTTTACCTCAAAACTGTAATCTCCTCTCCACCCAGTTCCTCCTCACTTCCTTCATGCCAGAACTTGACTCATGCAAAGTTAGTTTTCTTGGTTGTTTATGGTTAGTTTTTAATAAAGTTCGGATTTTTTCAAATGTTCCTTTTTTTTCCCTGTGTTTAAAACTCATTAAAAAAAAGTGTTTACAACGATCGGTTCGTAAGGCTATTGGCGTGAACTCTTGCAATATTAGTTTTCTCTGTTCAAGGTTTTCTCAGTGTTATTCAATGTTTTTACATTTAGTTTACTATTACACTGTATATTCTATGGTATAATTAACTATTTTTGTGCTTAAAAATCATTAAAAAAATATATTTACATTTAGCTTGTACGGTCCGGAATGAATTAATTTACATACAATTCTATGGGGGGAAATTGCTTCGGGTCACGACCAAATCGGGTTGCGGCCAGAGTTTTGGAATGAATTACGGTCGTGACCCAAGGTTCCACTGTACAGTGTAAATATTCAATCTGTATGGTAATTGCAAATTTACATGCTAAGGATCTGCTAAGAAGTCCCCCGCAAGGTAACTGATCTTCCAGTATCTTCTTCAAGATACTGTGCCATTGAGCATTCAAACAAAGGACCTCAAGAAGGTATTGAGTCAAGAGTCAGCAAAAAACAGCAACAGAATGAGAAAAGTAAAAACAGATTTCAGGAAGCTCTTCTCCATCTGAACCTGTGTCCCAACCTTTCTAAGGTCACACATGCAACATTAACTTATCATACTTGTTTGAGTGGGTGGAGAGAGAAAGAAATACTGGGGAGAGTAAGTTTGAAGACAAAATGAGTTGTCAGCACATATGTGAAAGAAAGTCAAAAGCTGTAATCTGTATCAGTATTCACAGTTGTACTCTGGTATCTCAAAATTTTTACATGTGAAAGAAATCATATGTGCACCATCGAAGTCAATGTCACAATATCTGCATAAACACTCCAGTCTACTCTTGGAATCTTTGAGGACATAATGGATCTGAAGGAGTGTGATTTAAATGAAGATTAAAGAACAATGTAAGAATGTCAAAGTTAAAGTTATCAATATTCATAGATAATGAAAAAGGTACACAACTGTATCAAAGTGTTTAAATCTCCCAGAACACTTTCAATTTAAAAAAATCAAATATTGGATCTTATCTACAGAGAAAAGTTAATCTGATCAAGTAAAAAAAACATTAAAAGCCAGTGGAAGGACTGCAACCATCTTGAAATATTTATAGAGTTTAGTAATAATGGTAAAAGAATGCAAATCAACTTGATTGTCAAAGCCTAAAATGCAAAGAAATAATTTACAGTTAAAATGAAAGACAAAACACTAATTGCTAAATGATTGCTAAAATAATAAAGTTGACAATTAAACAAATAAAAAACATGGGGCAACTCTTTGCATGCCACTGAGTTAAATAACTTTGCAGTAAGAACAGGTGACACAGATCATGTGCAAGGTAACCTGTTTGGCATTAGTAAACAATATGGCTTTGCCTATGGCAATACCAAAACAGCTCTGAAAATTTAATTTAATAACAAAACTGTTGTTATGAACCAAAAGGGTTTCAAATAGGGTATAATACAAATAAAAACACAGGTCAACATCATAATACTGATTTCTTTCCATTTCAGTCATATTTGTAGTCCTATCAGAGAAGTGGGATGACATCATAGGCTACAACCACATCAATTAACAATGGGTGTTGTTGCTATAAACAATGTGCCGCTGCCCATGCAAAATCTTACTCCCTTAGAAAAATATGAAACATAATAAAACACAATATAAATAATTAAACTAACATACTAACATATCAAAAAAATAACAGCAAATAATTTAGGATGATGCCAAAATCAATCTAAACAGTTACTCATTTTGTCTTAATTTCTTTTTTTTAATGCTTGAGCCTGGCCAAGAAGTTGTGTTTGATTTACATGCAGCATATACAGTATAAGTAAAAAATAATACATGAACATATGTATGAACATATAAATGGAATACATTTTTCAATTATTTTCATATCAGCTGTTACATTTTTCCATCATAGAAAGTCTAAAATAAGTCAAGCCAGAATATACAGAACCAAGAAAAAGAAAATGAAGTATTTTTTAAGTGTTAACTGTAATCATAAGCATAATTAAAACATTTTATAGATGTACTATTAACATTCACTACTAAGCTGTTTCTTTGATGAGTGTTTTACAGCTTGAATTTTACAGAATGCTGCCTTGCACATGATGAACAGCCTATGCAGCAGACTGACTCATTTCTTTCTGAAAGTTAATATTTGTTACTCCAATAAACTGTTGTCCCCTTGTGTTGCTGATGTTATCTGTGTTTTATTTTTTGAGATATGTTATCTATTTTCCATCCATCCATCCATTGTCTCCTGCTTATCCGAGGTCGGGTTGCGGGGGCAGCAGCTTGAGCAGAGATGCCCAGACTTCCCTCTCCCCGGCCACTTCTTCTAGCTCTTCCGGGAGAATCCCAAGGCGTTCCCAGGCCAGTTGAGAGACATAGTCCCTCCAGCGTGTCCTGGGTCTTCCCCGGGGCCTCCTCCCAGTTAGACGTGCCCGGAACACCTCACCAGGGAGGCGTCCAGGAGGCATCCTGATCAGATGCCCGAGCCACCTCATCTGACTCCTCTCGATGCGGAGGAGCAGCGGCTCTACTCTGAGCCCCTCCCGGATGACTGAGCTTCTCACCCTATCTTTAAGGGAAAGCCCAGACACCCTGCGGAGGAAACTCATTTCAGCCGCTTGTATTCGCGATCTCGTTCTTTCGGTCACTACCCATAGTTCATGACCATAGGTGAGGGTAGGAACATAGATCGACTGGTAAATTGAGAGCTTCGCCTTGCGGCTCAGCTCCTTTTTCACCACGACATACCGATGCAGCGCCCGCATTACTGCGGATGCCGCACCGATCCGCCTGTCGATCTCACGCTCCATTCTTCCCTCACTCGTGAACAAGACCCCGAGATACTTGAACTCCTCTACTTGGGGCAGGATTTCGCTACCAACCCTGAGAGGGCACTCCACCCTTTTCCGGCTGAGGACCATGGTCTCGGATTTGGAGGTGCTGATTCTCATCCCAGCCGCTTCACACTCGGCTGCGAACCGATCCAGAGAGAGCTGAAGATCACAGCCTGATGAAGCAAACAGGACAACATCATCTGCAAAAAGCAGTGACCCAATCCTGAGCCCACCAAAACGGACCCCCTAGAAATTCTGTCCATAAAAGTTATGAACAGAATCGGTGACAAAGGGCAGCCCTGGCGGAGTCCAACTCACTGGAAACGAGTTCGACTTACTGCCGGCAATGCGGACCAAGCTCTGGCACCGATCGTACAGGGACCGAACAGCCCTTATCAAGGGGGCCGGTACCCCGTACTCTCGGAGTACCCCCCACAGGATTCCCCGAGGGACACGGTCGAATGCCTTTTCCAAGTCCACAAAACACATGTAGACTGGTTGGGCAAACTCCCATGCACCCTCCAGGACCCTGCTAAGGGTATAGAGCTGGTCCACTGTTCCGTGACCAGGACGAAAACCACACTGTTCCTCCTGAATCCGAGGCTCGACTATCCAACGGACCCTCCTCTCCAGGACCCCTGAATAGACTTTTCCAGGGAGGCTGAGGAGTGTGATCCCTCTGTAGTTGGAACACACCCTCCGATCCCCTTTCTTAAAGAGGGGGACCACCACCCCGGTCTGCCAATCTATGCTTATCTATTTTGATATCTATAAATGGTGTATTTTCTTATAATTATTTTAGATGGCTACAGTAGACAGTCTGTTTAAGGTATTTAAAGCTATCATTAGCCAGTCTACCTGAGAACCATTGCATTTCGCACTGAGGACTATTCATACTGTTTGAAGAAGTTCAGTTTGATCATATGTGAGAGCATGGTAGGCAGAGATTTTACAGTGCAGCTTGCCATAGGCAACATTTTTGCATATCATTTTAAAGAGAATATTTGAAGCCAAATTATTTTACTACTCTAGAGATATTACAGCTTTGCACTGAGGCGCTGGCCGAATTGAATTCAAACAAATGCACCATACATTTAAATGATGACTACTTTGGGAGGGAATAAAGAAAAACAGTAGGTGACACAACATGAGATACCACCCACGATGACAGAAACGAACCTGCTATTTCTATATTAAAGACACTTTTTTGTTTTTTCTTTTCGTGTAATAATTGACTAAAAATGGAATTTTAAATGTTTGCTTTGATGATAAAACAAGTATACACAAATTCTACAGACACAAACATCCTTGAATCCAAATCCAAATAACAAACTAAACATGAATCATACAATCTTCATCACAAGGATACCCAAACATACACTCATTTATAATGGAGAAATTTACAGTCTTAGATGTACCTAATGCACACAACTTCAGGATGTGATCGAAAGCCAGCGTGTCTCAAGAGATCCCACATGATAAAGAGGAAAACATGCAATGTAAGCAAGAATTTCACGCTATGTATGTGACAATAAAAAATCTTCAACTTGAACTCTGCATAAACAAGGATGGTAATTGCACCTGAAACGCTGGATCTGTAAAGCAGATGCTATATGCACAAGTTAAATAATTCAGATTCTATTTTTGAAAATCAATATACGTTTGTACATTTAAATTGATTTAAACATACATGTTATGTATGTAAAATATCATTGCAAAAAGTTGTGTAACACTTGTGATATCAAGTAGTTCTTTGAAAAGCATTTGCAGTTGATGAGCTGATTAAATTATAGTGTGATTTGTTAGTGTACAGTAAAAAAATTAATTAAACATTGTTAATAATTTATAGCACATATGACAAAGATACAGTCAACCTAAACATTTGAAGAATACCATACCATATCCTAGGTACAGTTTTGAAGGAATTTATCTTTGCATAAATAGTTTTTATCTATATACTAGCCATCCCCTGCAGCTCCAACCGCGTAGTAGTGAAATAGGACAAACTTTAAAAATCAATAAACAAACAGGTATCGCTAGCTAAGAGAAGGTAAGGTACACTCCAAAACGCAAGGTAGACTGACTCCCCACTCTTGACGTCCTGCTTCCCCTCCCCTCTGCCCGCAGCCTCTGTCTGGGATCACCACGAATATATCACTCCTGCAAGCGAACTATGATTTTTTAGCACGATGAGAGAAGTCGCAAAATCAACTGGAATGTTCAAGCAACTTCTAGAAAAACACCTGATCTAAATCCATTAAGTAGTTCTCTCGTGAAAAGCGGACAGAAATACAGATGGAGAGACGTTGGATTATATATATATACAGATTAGGGCTGGGAAACGATTAAAAAAAACTACTTAATCGCGTAAGTACAGTAATCCCTCACTATATCGCGCTTCGCCTTTCGCGGCTTCACTCCATCGCGGATTTTATATGTAAGCATATTTAAATATATATCGCGGATTTTTCGCTGCTTCGCGGGTTTCTGCGGACAATGGGTCTTTTCATTTCTGGTACATGCTTCCTCAGTTGGTTTGCCCAGTTGATTTCATACAAGGGACGCTATTGGCAGATGGCTGAGAAGCTACCCAGCTTACTTTTCTCTTTCTCTTGCGCTGACTTTCTCTGATCCTGACGTAGGGGGATTGAGCAGGGGGGCTGTTCGCACACCTAGACGATACGGACGCTCGTCTAAAAATGCTGAAAGATTATCTTCACGTTGCTATCTTTTGTGCAGCTGCTTCCTGAAACGACATGCTGCACGGTGCTTCGCATACTTAAAAGCTCGAAGGGCACGTATTGATTTGTGCTTGAAAAACAAACTCTGTCTCTCTCTATCTCTCTCTCTCTCTCTCTTTGTCTGCTCCTGACGGAGGGGGTGTGAGCTGCCGCCTTCAACAGCTTTGTGCCGCGGTGTTTCGCATACTTAAGCCAAACAGCCCTATTGATTTGTTTGCTTTTCTCTCTATCTCTGTGACAGTCACTGCTCCTGACACGCACTCCTTTGAAGAGGAAGATATGTTTGCATTCTTTTAATTGTGAGACGGAACTGTCATCTCTGTCTTGTCATGGAGCACAGTTTAAACTTTTGAAAAAGAGACAAATGTTTGTTTGCAGTGTTTGAATAACGTTCCTGTCTCTCTACAACCTCCTGTGTTTCTGCGCAAATCTGTGACCCAAGCATGACAATATAAAAATAACCATATAAACATATGGTTTCTACTTCGCGGATTTTCTTATTTCGCGGGTGGCTCTGGAACGCAACCCCCGCGATGGAGGAGGGATTACTGTATATGTAATTAAATGCATCTAACATTAAAACATGTAATTATACAATTAATACATATATCATGAAGCAAATACACACTGAAACGCAAAATTAATGTAGAATCAACACAAAGGGATTAAAAAAATTTTGAAAATGTTTTTTTTTATGTTGCCCCAAAATCCACGCTACTTTAATTGCGCATTCATTTGCACGCTGTTGGGCTGTAAATGAATGTGAAAGGACTCTAGTGGATCTGTCATAGTGGACTTTCAGTTTGGTTATCTTACCTGCCCTCACTTCTGACTGTTGTGCATACATTTGTGAAAACAATCTGTGTTTTCTCTCATGGTAGCGCTTTACATTGCTACTTTTTACTAAAGCCACAGTTTCAGAACACATGAGACAAACTGGTTTTGAACTGCCCACTGGAAGAATGAACATATATCGGTTCGTCCATTCATTTTTGAAAGTTCAATTTTCTGCATCTACTTTCCTTTTTTTTTTGGAAGAAGCCATGCTCTTTCATTTGTTATTTTCTTTCCACACGTTTTACCCATGCACTGTAACAACAGCATTGATTCGCACTCCATTGAGTGACTGAGTAGACGCACACTTCCCAAGAAGGAAAAAAATAAACAAATAATCGCTGCATGGATGTTATCAGTCATTCTCATTCATTTATCAGAAATGCGTCTTGGTCTGGATAGTGCTGTCACTCGGGCCAGGTCTGACATTTAGTGATGCTTGTACTAGAGACCAATTTTGGTTTTAGTGCCATTCAAAGATACCTTATTTAGCACTTATGTGATATGACATTGATTTGTTCTTCTTACAAAAACATGAAATGAAAAGAAGAAAAAAGAGTGTAATTTTTACCTTCACGGTTTTTCTCTAACATTGCACCAGGACTGCCATAAACCCCCCTTTCCTCGTTGATTCTTTATCAGTATGCATAAATCAAGAAAATAAACACATAATACGAAATTTTAAATCTTTAAATTTCATTTAATAAAATTTTTAAAGGTAGTATATAAATATGGTACTGATTGTGTATGTAATTCTTTAGGTACACATTTAACTTTTTGTTAGTATTGCTTAGTAATTACATGAACATGCCAGCCTATCCAAAGCACTGCCTTTGGCATTTACCTCGTGGCACGCCCTGGATGAGAGAAAATTTTTTAACACATTAATCACAAAAATGTGCATGTTACCTTTCCCATGCCTAATATATGTATATAGTCAGAGTGGCACAAGAAGAACAAAGATACACTTTCCACTCCCTGACAGATCCATTGAAATAAAATAAATATATACAGAACCTTTTGCAGAGTGACTTCAGAATATTTATTTATTTAAAAAGAAGTCAATCACAGTACAGAAAACATTTACAATTGAAGTGACTGATATGTAATTAAAGTTACAACACTGCAGCTTTATTGCTTTTTTTGCCACATAGTCATAAAAAGTTTTAGTTGATTTCGTTTAACAACAATAAATCCTGTATTTGCCTCTGTTTGTTTAAAATATTGCTGCCAATGCATTTTTCATGTATTAACATTTTGCATATTATTTGTTTTGAACTTTGAGATATTTAAGTATATCTGTTGGCTTTGTTTGTTTAAAGGTGTTGCGTTTTCATTTTTTTCAGCCCTGTGGTTTTTTAATGCTTATTGTGGATCTAGTTAAAGTAGAGTGTCATTTAGCTTTTTTCCATCAGTTTAGTGATAGGGCCTGTTACTGCTTTTTTGGACCATGTGTATTTATCTTCTTATGTTGCTAAAAACTGCTAAAATCAACACCAGCTTCTGCATAACTTTATTTTTTTTGACATTTTGTCTGAGGTGCACTGTACTGTAACCACTTATAGCTACCCATAAACAATAGAAAAGGATAAATAACTGCTCTTTAAGCTCAGTCACTGTCTAGGAGAAACTTTCTTAATAGTTGGAAAGATACTCTTCATTAACTTATTTGTGTGGCAGCCCTCTAGTACTGTCTAGAATTGGGAATAAAATGCTTTATTCTCTACTATTTGTTTTTTATTAGTGTGTCCAAGTCACAAAATGTTATGTAGTCACTAAAGTGTTACACTCTTGCCAGTGTGGTTATTGATTAAGCCTCTGTAGAAGACATACATACTCTATGGCCAAACGTTTGTGGATAACTGACCATCACACCTATATGAGCTTGTTGGACATTCCATTCCATTAATATGAAGTAGTGCCCCAAAAGACATACAGACTTGTGTTTGTAACTGTCTCAACTTTTCTGAGAAGGCTTTCCAAAAGATTTTGGAATGTATCTCTGGATATTTGTGCTCACTCAGCCAAAAGAGCATTTGTGAGGTCAGGTACTGATGTTAGATGCATTGTGCATAGTGACCTTAGGCTTGAGTGCAGCTGCTAGGTCATGGAAATCTATTTCATGAAGCTCCTGACACACAGTTATTGTGCTGATGTTGCTTCTAGAGGTATTTTTGAATTCTGTTGTTAGTGATGTGACAGAGGATAGGTGATTTTTACCCTAACCCTATCCTCGCTCTTTGAGTTTGTATGGTCTACCAATTTGTGGCTGAATGTTGTTACTCCTAGACACTTCCACTACACAATAATAGCACTTACAGTTGACGATGGCAGAACTAGTACAGCAGAAATTTCATGTACTGACTGACGGCAAAGATGGCATCCTATGACAGGGCCAAATGTAAAGTCACTGAGCTCTTCAATAGGACCCATTCTACTGTCAACGGAAATTGCATAGTGATGTGCTTGATTTTATACTCGTATTAACAATGGGGGCAGCTGAAACATCGAAACTCAATGATTTGGAGGGGTGTCCACATACCTTTGACCATATAGTGTATAAACAACGGAAATGGGGTGACTTATGAGTTACATTGGATAAAAGTATTATTTTAATAAATATACAACACGTATTGGTGGAATAATAGAAGGCCTATAAAAATTCACAAAGCAATTAGAACCTAATAACCATGCATTGATCTGTGATACCTATAAAACTGCAGGTGGTCTGGATATTGTGAGGGGGGCATTTTGCCTGCTTATCCACAATAATATTTCCCTTTACATCTAAATATATCCCCTTTCAAAGAAACTTTGTCCCAACTTTCTTAACACTGTGAATAAAATGAGCTCTTGAGGACCAGGACAGGATAGTAGGAAATGGAGAGACAGACTTCAGGGATATAACAAAACAGGTATTGCTTTGATAAGAATGAAAAAGATGCACAGTGTTCACATTGACAATGCAAAATGCTGACCTTTCTATCCAAAGTGGGATCTTAGTTTCTAAAAAGCAAGGAGAAAGTTTACCGGTGGGCGGCATGGTGGCGCAGTGGGTAGCGCTGCTGCCTCGCAGTTGGGACACCTGGGGACCTGGGTTCGATTCCCAGGTCCTCCCTGCGTGGAGTTTGCATGTTCTCCCCGTGTCTGCGTGGGTTTCCTACGGGCGCTCCGGTTTCCTCCCACAGTCCAAAGACATGCAGGTTAGGTGGATTGGCGATTCTAAATTGGCCCTAGTGTGTGCTTGGTGTGTGGGTGTGTTTGTGTGTGTCCTGCGGTGGGTTGGCACCCTGCCCGGGATTGGTTCCTGCCTTGTGCCCTGTGTTGGCTGGGATTGGCTCCAGCAGACCCCCGTGACCCTGTGTTCGGATTCAGCGGGTTGGAAAATGGATGGATGGATGGAAGTTTACCGGTTCATTGTGTTACTTACAAGTCTTAAAAGCTTATTTTGTTCAGGATTGTAGTAAAATCTGTTCACTACTATATTCTTAATCAATATGCAAATTAATATTAAGCCTGTATTTAATACTGAGCAGATTTACTTTTGTCATTTACATTTTCTTATTAAGGATTTTCTAAATATTTAATTATTTTTTGTACATTTAATTAAGATGTTTTTTATCTGCAAGTCCATTTTAAATAAATCTTCTTTGTAACAGTAGTCTTTGCTGTAAACAATTTTCAAGAAATACAGTGCGTGTCTGCTATTAATGATCTAATTTGCATAACAGTTTCAAATTTGCTCTTAGCTTGGTAACAAATGGTTCATATTGCAATTGCTAGAGTATTTAAATGCAGATCTCTTATTACATACTGTATGTATAATTAAAATATAATTAAAGTAATATAAAGTTTGTCTACCTGATTCTCACCTGCTTCTTCTCATTTCCAATTTAACCCTTGCTTATGATAAAACTATGAGTAAAAATAGGCATATTTGAGAGACTGATGACTGACTGACTGACATGACTATAACAGGTGCAGTGGCTGACGAAGAAGGTTTATTATGCTGTTTCTTGCTTCATTTTCATTTATTTACTTGTTTGTTTTTTGGCTATCAGTTTCTAATTTGTAATACTAAATTGGTTACACAATTGTACCTTGATATAGTAGTACAATGTGCTGTGGAGATCTCAAACCCTGACACAGACAGGCAGACACAGAATGCCTCAAATCACACACGTTTATTTACAACCCCTTTCCCAACACCACAAACAGTGCAGTAATCACCACTTCCAAGCTCTGTCCACTTCCACCCGACTCTGGCTGTCAAATGGAGTGAGGCAGTTTCTTTTATACAGCACCCAGAAGTGCTCCAGGTGCTCGTTAATTAACATCCGGCAGCACTTCCAGCTGTGGCGGATGTGCTGCAAGCGAGTTCAGCTCTTTTTCTGGCAGCACTTCCGGGTGTGACGGAAGTGCTGCGGACCACAGTTCCGGAGCTGTCCAGGCACCTCCTAGTGGTGGCCACGTCCCTCCACAGGGATGAGCTCCCAAGCTCTGTGGCTCCCATGTAATCCAGGGAGGTCGCCCCCTTGTGGTCCTGGGAAAATACTGCCCTTTTCCTGGTCCTTCCCTTCTCCCCTTATGAAGGGGACGGGGGGAAACCCTTGGGCGCCCCAACCCCAGAAAATTTAAAACTGTCGGAGAGCCAATGGGGTCAGACCAGCTCGGAATCGGAACTGGTGTGGTGCTGAGGCATCGCCTGCTGTACAGCAGCACTTGGGTCCCAATTTGAGGCAGTCCATCCGGGTATGTGCGTGGAACATCTTGTCTCTGAGGCATGATGATCATCTTCCTCTGTTTTCAGAGGAGCTTCATTAGCTGCTCTCTGACATGCACAGACCTAGGCCTGGCCAGATCTCTGTAGATGGGTACACCTTTTATCAGTCTGGTCATTCTGACTGCTGTTATACTCAGAGAATAGCTGTTGCTGTGGCGGGTCAGCTCCTTCTGATGGTGTCCAATGTCACTCCTTTCAACTAGCATATTATGAGACTCAGTTTAAGGCAGTCTCTGGGTGCCTTAGTGTCTGTTGTCTCAGTGTATGCTCTGACCGCAGTGAGTGATGTCTCGGTGTGGGAAACATTTTATTCACATCTTTGCTCGGCGGTTGATATGTGCCAGTGAGGTGACACTCCTCTGGTCATGGGTGACTTCAATGAGACCACTGGTACCAACAGGGCTGGCTGTGAGGATTGTGTCGGTCCCCGTGGGTCAGGCGACCATGGTGAAAGCGGCTCCATGTTCCTTGACTTTGCAAAAGGTCAGGGGGCTGCAGATTGCTGGATCCTGGCTCCAGCACTCTGAGCAGCATCGTTGGACCTGGTACAGGTAGTGTGGTGAAGAAGATCAATCACATTCTTGTGGACAGATGCTTGGGGCTCTTACAGAACTGCAGGGTTTACAGAAGTTCCCAGTTTCTGAATTCTGACCACAGACTTGTTGCTGCTATTCTAATGATCCAGCTTAGGTCCAGTAGGGTGCAGTAAGTGTGAGGAACTAACATACTAGGGTGTGACTGCTGATCCGAATGTGATGTGGGAGACCTTCCATGACAAGACCCTGAAGGTTGCTGAGGGTTGTTTTGGTGTTACCAGTGTTCGCAGAAGGAGGTGTTTCACACAGTCACAGTACATAGCTTCATGGAAGCTCAGGTCTATACCAGGAACTGAGAAGGACAGCTGTGAGGGCTCTAAGGGTAGAGAAGGAGGCATTTATTAGAAGAATCTGTGAGCAAGTGACACGCCATCTATGGTCTAGTGACCCACTTCCTGCTTACAGAGGAATCAAAGCACTGCACACATCTGATTCTGTCCCTCAGAGAGTCAGGGTGGCTGATGGAACAGTCCTTATGGATGACACTGCAGTTGTGACCCACTGGGCTGGCTACTTTGAGCAGCTGTTTAAAGCTGATCCTTCGGCTAGGACATTGGATATCTCTGGGGCCATGGTTCTTTAGGCTGATCCTTCAATGTCAATGTCAATTTATTTATATAGCACATTTAAACAAACATAGTAATGCTGTGGCCAAAGTGCTTTACAAAAATAGAACAAATTTACATAAAACATAAATAGAAATAAAATATTTGAACATAAAATAAAATACATAATAAATAGAAGTAATGTTATATACATAAAAAATAGAAGTAATGTAATATAATCACAAAGAGGAAGCCATCAGTATTACTGAAGGTAACTGAATGCAAGTGAGTAGAAATGAGTCTTTAATCTTGTTTTAAGCAGTTCAATTGTAGACGACTCCTTTATATGATGAGGTAAAGAGTTCCACAGGCAAGGTGCAACAGCTGCAAAAGACCTGTCCCCCTTGGTTTTACACTTGGTACGAGGGACAACCAGAGACAGCTGACCAGAAGATCTAAGCACTCTGGATGGCTGGTGTAAAACACACAGTTCAGATAAATAGGCAGGAGCACACCCATGTAAAGATTTAAAAACTAGCAGCAGGATTTTAAAATCAATTCGAAAACTGACAGGCAGCCAGTGTAAAGAAGCTAAAATAGGAGAGACAGAGTCATACTTTCTTGCTCCAACCAGAAAGCGAGCGGCAGCATTTTGTACCAACTGTAACCTGTGTATCAAGGATTTGTTAATCCCAGAATACAGCGAGTTGCAGTAATCGAGGCGAGAAAAAATAAACGCATGAGTAGCTGTCTCAAGATCACTAGAAGATAAAAAAGGCTTTATCTTACCTAATAGACGAAGCTGGAAAAAGCAACTCTTGACTACAGAATTTATTTGTTTCTCAAAAGAGAGGTTACTGTCAAAGGTAACACCAAGATTGCAGACTTGAGGTTTGGAAAAGACAGAGAAAGAGCTGAGAAGACCAAGACCAATTTGGGCTTTAGCTGATGGACCCACTATAAGCACCTCCGTTTTATTTTGATTTAGATCAAGAAAATTATTAGCTATCCAGGATCTTAATTCAGAGAGACAGTTGTGGAGTTGATTTGTTGTAGAGTTGCAGACAGGAATATAAACCTTCAATTAGGTGTGAACCACCCAATCTTACTGATATTGCACAGGTGGTGAACTAGCTGAGGGTAGAGAAGGCTGCAGGGATCTGTGGTATCCAGGATGAACTTCACCACGCTGGTGGTAAGGCCATCCTTCTGGCATTGCAAGCAGTCTTTGCTTCTATTTGGGAGATGGGCGTCATTCCAACTGACTGGAGAATTGGACTTGTCATCTCTGTCTGGAAAGGAAAGAGTGAAGCATCTGTTGGTGAAGAGAGATTCACTGATCTTAAGTTTGCCGACGATGCTTTGCATAGTCAATGAAGACTCTTGAGAGACTGAGCAAGGAGTCTGAGTGTCTGGGCTTGAGAGTGTCCTGCATAAAAACCAAGATCCAGGCCTTTAATGACCTCTTGAGCAGAGCCATCAGCAGTATGTCTTTCTGTGAAGAGAGTGTCAACCTTGCTGAGAGGGTTACTTACTTCAGCAGCGACATTCATGTCTCTGGTGACTCTTCCTATGTAGTCAGTAGACATTGGGAGGGCATGGGGGTCATGAGGTCACTGGAAAGGGGTATTTGGCGCTTCTGATATCTTTGCAAAAGGACAAAGGTACAAATTTTTAGAGTCCTGGTATTTCCTGTTTTACTATATGTTTGACGAGACATGGATGTTATCCAGTGACCTGAGATGAAGACTGGACTCCTTTGGTACTGTGTCTCTTTGGAGAATCCTTGGGTACCGCTGGTTTGACTTTGTGTTGAATGAGCGTTTGCTTATGGAGTACCGAATGAGGCACATTACCTGCATTGTGAGGGAGCATCAGTTATGGCACTACAGCCATGTGGCACGATTCCCAAAGGGTGATTTGGCTCACAGATTTCTCACTGTTCAGGACCCGAGAGGCTGGAACCAGCCAAGGGGATGCCTAAGTAACACCTGGTTGCAGCAGATAGATGGGCATTTCCAGGGGGTGAGAATGGACCATATATCTGCCTAAGGGGTTGCCAACCAGGATCCCGAGCTGATTTGTCATGTTCTGGGGGCATCAATGCACTCCACCAGTGCAAACTCCCCAACTTGACATGACCTGACTTGACTAGTGGATAGGAAGCAGGTGAGACAATGAGAAAATTTATGATATGCACCCCGGTAATCCCATTTACTTTTTAAGTCAAAAAGGAAAAACTGTTATCAGAAACTGTCAAAAAATTAAGACAGGCTTTAAAGAATAAAAATCATCTTAAACTTAAATAGCTAATGTAGTAAGTAATTGCTTGTCTGAGCTCCCCTCTTCTCTGAGGTCCACTGAGGACAATGCCACTTTACAGGGATTCAGCTTCTTATGTCCCAGGACCAGAAGAGGCAGGACTTTCTACTGACCTTACTGTCAGGCATGGTTACCCACACTAGATGTGTTTTCTGGGCTGACCAAGACCTCTTACACACGGGAGTGGAACTGCTTACCTCAGTTGAGCTCTCTGGCACACATGTGTGACAGCTTGTATTAATGATAATGTTGCTTTGCAAATATGTATACAAAATGTACAAAATCTGTATTAGTAGATTAAATATATTTTACCTTGTTAGCAAAACAAAAAAAAATCTTAAAAACTCTGGAGAGGCAATTAACAGAACAGCAATTATATAAAAAATGATTCAATGATATAATGTATAGCATAGTAATGTAATAAAACACATAATTTGGCTCACCTTAAATAATTAAATAGGCATGAGCTGTTTGGAATCATTCCCAGTGGCAAAAGAAAAATGAGATGTGAACAAGAGATTATGGGGAATCAATGAAGGACAGCAGTTATGCAACTGGAAAACTTGAGGAAAAAACATGGACAAATCATTTAGTGTTTGGCAAAAAATATAAAATCAACTGAAAAAATATGCAACAGAATAATACCTGTTGATTTGTGCCTGCACTATAAGATGTTTTTAGAATTTGAATTTGAATTTTAACAAGATCAAAGTTAGTATATACTTTTTATCCATGTTTGGTAGATATCCGTCATTTTTTATTCTTATTCTTCTTTTGTATGTAATAAAATTTGTGTTAGGCATCTGCTGATACCAAACCCTCAATGAATACATCATCCATTGTCTTTGTTATGAAATTTCATAGCACATATGCAGCAATCTTTTTCATGAAAACCCTTTAACCACAGAAAGTTGTTTTAAAATTCTAATTACTCCTTTTTCAGTTTTCAGTATATAGTGAAGTTGAGCTGGTATATGGTAATGTTGAATTACCTGTGCACATTGATTTGTTAAAAAGGCATAATAAGGGAAAAAAATGTAGTGGGCTGGAGTGTTGTTTTTCCTGAAGGAGATTAATTCATTTAAAAGTTAATGTAAGGAGATTTTTTTCACTAAAATTATATTACTTTTTATTTTCAATGGGTTTGACATTTACTGTGACCTAGTTTTAAGCAGTACAGGGTTTTATTTTGGGGGGCGGTGAACACCATTTAAACAGTTGTTGTAAAGTGACAACAGAGAAGAATGACTTGTGCTCTCTAGTAAGAAGAAATTGATTCAAAGAAAAAGCATTTTAGTCTGTAGAAGAAGATAATGTAACATGCATTAATTCACCTACATTACTCTTATAATCCACATATTTTGATCAGTGTTCTAAGAAGTCAATATTCTTTATATAGAAATATTTTTCTGTAACATAATCTTACCAATGGTCTTGTTTATGTGAATTTCCCATTGGGATTAATAAAGTATCTATCTATCTATCTATCTATCTATCTATCTATCTATCTATCTATCTATCTATCTATCTATCTATCTATCTATCTATCTATCTATCTATCTATCTATCTATCTATCTATCTATCTATCTATCTATCTATCTATCTATCTATCTATCTAAACACTTTTATTTCCTTTTATTCAGGTTCACAGATGGAATGCATCGATGTCTGGATATAAAATGGCCCAATGGTAACAAATGAAAGGAAGATACTACGGGAATTACACACCACTTTTCTGAAAGTCTCACTTTTTACCTAAATCTGCTATGCAAGTTTGGATTACTCAAGTTGTGGACCATCAATTTGGCTTTCTATCTCCATTTTTCGAGGGTGATATTCATCTCATGGAGTTCTTGAAGTTGAGTGCAGATGTGTTTTGGGTACACCGCTTGACTTCCTGCTTGTAGCCCACTCCCTTTTCACTTTGGCATCTTTTTTGTCATATTGGAAATTTTACAAATAATTAAGGTATGGATATAACGTCAGAAACAAGTAAGCATGGGAAGAAACCTTCATGTCACAAGTTGGAAGATCAGAAAAAGGTAAGATCCTGGGTACCGTCTCTGGGTTTCAGACTAACCTTTTGTGGGAATTTCAGTAATGGTATTTTATAGCAAAAGGCGGATGTATTGTGCTGATATAAACACTTTTCATTTCAAATTGAATATTGTAATCGGAGTTGAAAAAATTGAGTTTTCTTTAATGTGTACATCAGTAAAGCCTTCTATACTATACAGACATTGTGATATCACCTCAAGAAGTATGTGAAACCTTGTGGATGCTTTATTTATAAAGTCATCTCGAGAAGAAACATTCATCATTTAGGTCCAAGAACAAGTTGTCCTTTTATTATTTTACGTTACCTTATTTATTTACTACTGCTTCCTTATGTTTGAACCTTGCTCCTAATTGTTTGCTGTTCTATTAACATGAGCAGAATAGTTTACCACAAACACATTTTTTTCTCCAGGTATTTTTGCAATGCTTACCACCATGCTGGTTTGTGAAGACTGTGTGATTTAAGCATGATGGGTTGGACACACTGATTAACAGTTGTATTCCTGCATTTACTTTATTTTTTTCATTGTCTTGAATGAAAAAAGTTTCTATTAACTGTTTTTCATATAAGAAAAAATTACTCGAGTGAAAAAAGCTGAACTACCATATTTTGTGAAGAAAGTTTTTATTTTTTCTGATTTAACTAGAAGTTTCATAGTTAAGTTGTTAACTGTGTAGTTTTTTTGTGCCCTTTGTAAGGTGCAGTTCTCTTGCTTCTTCCTCTCTTAGACTGCATCAAAGACACCTTGATGGAACCGGGCCTTCAGCAAGCCCAATACCCCAAACACAAACACACCTCCAAACGTTGACACAAGCACAAAGCACACCTTCTCTGTCTCTCTGTCGCCCCACAATAAATCATGATTCCTCTCACTACCGCACTACCCTCCTCCAGATGATTGTTACCCTCCGTCCTCCCAGCTCCGACTTGCCTAGATAAGGGAGTGTTGTCCCTTTTATTGCGGACCTGGGAATACTTCCAGTTCCAGGGCTGCTGCCTGTCCAACATAACAGGGAGCGTGGCTCCTTGCAGCGCCCTCTTGTGGCACCCATGGATTCCAGCAGGGCTGTTCTGCCAGACTACATCATGCTCTACTGGATACTGATATTCGGGGCTGCTGCCATCGAGTATCCTGAAGAGTGACATCTCCTTCCAGTGGGCTGTCTGTCCATCCTCTGTGGCCATTTCTTCCGGGTCTGGAGCCTTTCTCTCCCTCACTAGGATGCTTGTCTGCCTGTTTGGAGACTCCCGTCCGGGTAAAGAACCATCCCCTTTTCTAGTCGGGATGCCCTTCTAACGCATGTGTTATTTACAATGCTTTTAAGTTGGGTGGAGTGGTGGCTCTGAGGCTAAGGATCTGCGCTTGTATCCTGAAGGTTGCCGGTTTAAATCCCGGTCACTGCCAAAAGAGATTCTACTCTGCTGAGCCCTTGAGCAAGACCCTTAACCTGTAATTGCTCCAGGGGCGCTGTACAATGGCTGACCCTGCGCTCTGACCCCAAGGGGTATGCAAAAACTAACAAATTCCTAATACAAGAAATCGTATAAGGCGAAATAAAGAACAAAAAAAAAAAAAGTAAGGCATATGCAAATAGACTTAAATTGTTATTTAAAACATTTTCTCTAATGAAAGTACAAGTCGAAACTATTACAGAGACACTTCCACGCAAACAGCCCCAAAGTAGGGACTTGAAAGTAAAATTTATTCACTTAGCAAAAATTTTTATCCAAAGAGGTCAAACCTAATTGGGTAACATCAGCTTGGGTGTCTGTTTTGAGGCAAGTGTTGCAGAATAATGTTACAGAATTGATCCTCACAAGTGAAGAGCTCTAAACTAAATTGAACAACTATTGGAAATTCCTTTAAAGGCTACTGAAATAAAGCATTCACAGTCTTAATCATTTTGTTAAGCACGGCTGCAGCTTATCGCGCATCCTTTAATTACTGAAAATCGGTATGAACATGAAGAGGACAACAAAAATAACACTCCACATTTTTCTTGCAAAAAGCAATAAAATCACTGGCACCTAATAATAGGATATTAAATTCTTTTGAACGATGCATCCAGTAGTATTTGCATCAACTCATGCTCCAGCCATACTCCAATAACGTAGCATCACAACTATTAACAATTAGAAAAATATTCTCAGAACAAGAGAGTCTTTAAACACTTCTTAAATACACTGAGCAAGTCAACAGTTTGCATGAAGGTGTAATGCTTGTTCCACCAGCTAGGAGCTACAGTGTAAATAATCTGGATTGATATTTGATGCCACACAATATTCACTATAAACTCATGTGTGCTGCCATATGTAAAGGTGCTGATCCACTGACTACTCTGTCAAGGACCTGAACATATTGCTTGCAATTTGATTCATCTGCAGTAACATTGTAGAGCATGAAGGACTTTTGCCAGTAAAGAGTTGCAGTAGTCCAGACATGAAATGACTAATGCCCGAATGAGACATTTTGCCATCAGATACAGCCTGATCATATGGATGTTAAACAGAGTAAAGCTGTCATGAATGATACAGTTGCAGTGTGATCAGTGAAGAATAGCTGCTTATCAATCATTTATCAATCGTTGGTGTACTGACTTAGGTAATCGTTAGTGATTATGAGCCAAGTTTTAAAGAGATAGGGTCTTGAATAGACAAACTGGATAGGATACCAAGGAACTTCGAAGAGGGTGTTCCTTCATCAAAGTTGAGACAAGTGAGACAAACAAGAGACAATTTTTACTCTGGTGGAAGTAGCAGATGTAGCTGAGTTTTATCAAAATAGCACTAATATGACAATCCATGGGACTGGATTATATGGTCTTCTGAGGTGGTATACAATCAGAAGCAGTGAGGACCTAACACTGATCCTTGATGCACCCCTGTACTTGCCTAATGCAGGATAGATTTCTCTCCTCTCCAGGAAACAAAAGAGGGTCTGCTGAGCAATTTTCCTGGAATGGTAACCTTGTGGACTGTCACATCTTAATATTTTGTTGTGAAAGCAATGTGAATAAAAATTGATTAATAATATTGGGTCAAACTGACTAATGAGATTGTTTTTGATTTTGGCAGTGTTATATATTTCAGGATGGATTATGAAGATCTTATTCATTGGTTAAATAGTGTAAACAAAACTCTACAATCCTCTAAAGATGGTACCCACACCCAGCAATCTGGTATAACATGTATATCTCTATGGAACCAGAGGTGCTATTTGAAAGTGTCATCAATAACAAGAGCAGAAGAACAACAGAAAACAGTTTCCCACATTTGGCCAAAAAAAGCCATTTTTTATCATTCAGCTGGATTCCAGATGTGCCTTTTTTTGCTATTTTTGACCAAAATTCGGTGTATCCCTAAAATTAACGATACTCTAATCTGAGTGGACTTGAGTAGCATAATTAATTGCAGTGGTGACATTAAGCTCCCCTCAAAATAACTAAAAAGGCCCTTTAACATTTTGTGAAGGTCAGTGTGATTCAACAAAACATCAAGTTCTACCTTGTGGTAGACAGATTCATTCTTATACTGCTTATTATTTTGAAATCTACATTAACTGTTCCCAGCCATTCAGGCATTGCTATTACATAAAAGGAAAAACGGTGGAAAAAAGAGACCTTATAAAATAAGTGTGCAAATATCATTCTGACTGTGGGATCACATAAGTTGGCTAAAATATTTGCAATATCAAAATATATTTACACAAATCTAACATTTGTTTCCTGCATAACTGCTATGCAACTGTATAGTTATTATGAACTTGTACAGTATACAGAATACAAAATTTGAAAAATGAAAAATAAATGAAGAACTATGGATGTAGTGGAATTATCAGATGCTGTTGCATTATTTTTGGTTAGTCCAATATGAGAATGAACATAAATATTTCTGGTTTTCTGTGATTGAGTGATTTTCGATATACAGTAGTGTGGTGCTGTTATCTTTCTTTCTTTCTTTCAGTAAAATCCTGTTCTTCTTGTATCTAAAAAGAAACATTTTACATCATATTGCCTAAATGCCACTTAAATTAAATTTTCATTGTAATAAAGGTGTGGGTCTTGCAACTGATCTAAAGGATGCCCCATTATCCATCTCTATTCCACATTAATGGGACATAAAACTGCAGTTATGGTGGCAATTAGAAAGAAAGCTTTTTCATTTTCTACTGAGGTGACACACTGCACTGTAATGCCTGCCACTTGGCCAGTATCCTAATTTTTTAGCTGTATTACACAGGGTTCTTTTGCAGATGATTTATGTAGACAAAAAAGGATTACAAGGGAATTAAAATGATCCAGTAGAAAACTGTCATGGCCCAGCAAGCAGCTTTGCACCTACAATGCCTTTCCCATCTTTGCCAGTTTGTATTCTAGTGGGTACATTTCTTTTTGTTCTTAAATATTATGAATCCTTATAGCACATTTTAGCCTATTTTATTGTAATAAGAAATTCACAGTATACCTACTAAACTTTTTTTGGTAAGCATTATTATTTTAATTGTTCTTTTTTCAGAAAATAAAACACTTGGTAAGTGATAAAATAATTGTCCAAATAACCTCTTGATGCCTCTAAGGTCAAGCTTTTCATTAAGTGAATGGATGATACAAGTACTACCATGGAAATTATGTTTGATGACAAGCATTCATAAGTGGGAGGAAAAAAGCTGTGGCAACTTGAGGCAAATCATATAATATGGCCTATTAATTCTAGAAAAAGAAACTCCATTTTATATATCCTTTTATTAAGTTATGGTGTAACATGATTTACAGTTTATCCATCATGTGTTGTTGTTTGGGTGAAAATAATTAAAATCATAGAATAAGAGTCCAACATTTGTTCCAAGTTTTACATGCTAGCAACGAGTGTCTATGAAGAGTACACATTTTAAATTGAAATCTGAGTACTCTTGTAATGCCGTTTTTGTGAAATAAGGTTTACATTTTATGGATGACAGTGTATGCTAGCCCTTTTCAGAAACTGTATTATTACATTTAACATTCACCATGCCCTTTTAGCTCACAGATACTGGATTGTGGCTTTTCTTTTCAACTGTAGCACGAAGGGCCTAACTGATTTCTGTCTAGGGGCTAACTGTTGATGAATGACTGAACATCAGATCAGAATATATTCATTACTTTGTATATCCATTATTATTATAAGGCTTTAGTTACTTAAGTGATTGTCTATCTGTTTCACACTTGTTAAAGATTTTTCAGATGTTTTCAGAGAAATAAAGTCACAAGAGAATACCTGAAAAGAGTATGGCCCAGAGTATAATAATGATATACTTATAATATTGGTGCCATTAATGCTTTTTCTAATCTTACAAAACAGTGCGTTTACAGACAGTTGCATTCTGTTGCTCTCGGAAGTTGACAGTGTCAAGCTAATTTTTGGCATTTCTGTCCTTAATGATAGACACAGGTATTGGCAGCAGATAACCAACACCTGGCCTTCTTAGTCTGCCAATGTTGTACATACCGCTGATCCAGCTTAGCCATCTGCTTCACTACATATCTCTTTTATGCTTTCTTGAATCTGCCCATTGTGTTTACTGTTCTTCTTTGTTTACTATTAAATAATCCATCCATATAATCTGCTATTCAAACGTATGGACGTAAGTTCTTACTATAAAATTAACAAAATACATTGGCTAGATTAAAGTTAAAAACAGTTTGTTTTGTATGAGTGCAAAGCCAGTTTTTGGTAAGAAGATGATAAACATAAGCTACAACCATTTATATGAACAATTGTAAGTTAAAAACAAATAAGCATTGAAGCACTTGTCAAGTGCGTCTTCATTCTAATAATTAACCAGTTACAACAATTGACTAACCAATTTAAAAATGAACAGTTGAATTAGTTATATTGTTGAACACATTTCCTTTTTTAATGTTTAATAGTGAAGTTTGTTCTTAAAGCAGAGCTTAAAGTTTATCTTCATGAACTGACTCAACTAGGCTGAATATACAGGCTTTGGTTGCTGGGATGCTTGTTTTTTGAATTGGCTAAATGATGCTGTTCTTCATTGATTTTGACTGATAAAAGCTCTTCTAATTAGTTGGTTGTTTTAAGGCTTTCCCATAATCCTTATGACTTTTTGCTTTTTTGTTATTTTTTTGTAATTTGTCTTTTGGGAAACAATCTTCATATGGTCTTCATTACAAAACACATTCCCAACAGAAGTTTAATAAAGAGCTGCAAAAAGAACATCTTTGTTCAAGGAGATCAAAGTGAAGTTCACAGGTAGGATGACTGATGTGATGGGTTTGTAGACCTATTCCATTCACACACGAAGAGACTTGTTTGATATTCTGCTTGTTCAATGTCATTGCTGAACTTTTGTTGTAAATTTTATTGTATGGTTATTGAGCTTTGTAGGTCATTTTTAATACAGACAGGTGACTTGATGGTTTTGTGGATAGTGCTGCGAGCAAGCAGATCCAGGTGCCTAGCTGTCCAGTTGGGTATGATATGTTTGGATTTGGTGTATGTCTGACTGGATTATCTGAGTGTCTGTTATCCTCTGACATCCCAAAATCATGTATGATGACTCGAAAGTGGGC
The DNA here is from genome assembly GCF_900747795.2 of Erpetoichthys calabaricus. Lineage (NCBI taxonomy): Eukaryota > Metazoa > Chordata > Cladistia > Polypteriformes > Polypteridae > Erpetoichthys > Erpetoichthys calabaricus. The sequence continues at coordinate 295,650,666 of NC_041394.2, forward strand.
TGGTATAATCAAAATAAAGCATGGGCATGAATGTACCCTACCACTGACTTGAAAGTCCATACATTCCTGGCTCTTTGAGACTGGGCTGGATATGCCCTCCAAATATTGTATGTAGTGGGTTTGGGAAATGGATTAAATTTCATTAAATTTCATATATTCCTGATACTGATTACAGAACAGTGGCAACAAAATATGCCTCTATATTCCATCCCATACTATGCAAAAATGTTGATAAGTGATTATTGGAAAAGCAAAACCAACTTTAAATAACATTTTCTACATTTCTACTCCCCTTTTTAAGCTTTTTTAATTACTAACCAAAGAACATGCATTAACAATAAGCACAGTGGAGCTAAAATGTGTTTTGTTAACTGAAATAAATAAGCCACTATTCATCTAATCACTTATAGAACCAGCAAGCTGTAGAGAGTAAAATGTGTTTATTTCATATAACACCATTATTTATTCCTTTTCAAAATGTACTGTGTGAAATTAAAGAATTTAATTAAATCCAGAGCAAAGCCTTTTAAAATTCAACTGTTGTGCATCTATAAGTGGCTTTCACAAAGAATTTCTCTCTATTACTGCATTAGGACTTTGTTCTGTTTGCTATATAAATTCACTTGTCCATTGCATAATCACTGGGAATCCATCCCAGTGGTGCAATGTAAAACGCTGCACTTGATAGAACACCAGTTCATAACAGGACACACATACTGTATTTAAAGTCCACACTCACCTACTCAGCATAGAGAACATTAGAGTTATCAGTCAACTTAAAATGTCTGAGGGACTTAAAGCACGCAGATTCCAAAACAGGGATCTAGCCAGGGTCGCTGGAACTATGGCCTCACATTATGTCTTTAACATATTTAATATGGATGCTTAATAAATATTAGGCATTAGAATCTTATTTTACTACAATGTCATGGTTGTGTTTTACAAAATTGTATAATGTAATGCCTATGTATATTAATTCTTCTGGCAGAGTAGTGATATATTGTAAAATGAGAGTACCCCCTTTGTGTTTCTATTCCTACCACAATGGCAAGGATACTAGATTTATCAAAATCCATTTCTTTTTCTTTTAAACATAGAGAAGACAGAAGAAACAGTAGCTAGCTTAACTTGTCCAATGTGGTTTCCCGTCCACACGCTGTGTAAAGTACCCCATAAAAACAATGAATTTCCCTTCTGTGTACAGACCCTTGCCTTTCTTTATTCTACCAGTTAGCTCTTGCCCCAGCTTTCCTCCTGAGTCTTATTCTCAGTATTAAAAAAAATTTAAATACCAACAGAAGCTACAACACAGAGGTCTGTTTTGTAGTAGCTTATAGTGTTCAGATTATCTACTGTACCAAAGGCAATTATTCAAATGTAACATCACTCTTTCAAAGCTAACCATTTGCAAGTAACTGTTAAGGAGCCATTGAGGGTTTGATGATATCCCTTTGATTGCATAGGTGTTGATGGATATGAAAAAGGTAAAAGAAAAAAGCAAAAACAATTTGCCCACAGGTTTGGACTAAAGAACATATTAAACAAAAGCCTTTGAAACTTTCTGATAAAAGCTAATTTGAATAAATGTTAAATAGTTAAAATACTGATTACATTGTGAAGAATATGCTTACAACTATCATTCAGTCATTGCTCTCACACCTTAAACACTGTAGGTTTACATTGAAACATTCTCTTAAAAAGAGTTTTTGTCTACAGTTGCTTAAGTTATCTCCTTGTTTTCCTTTTTTATAGTTTGCATATAAACCGGTCTACATTTGCAGTTTTATAAGATTTTGAACTAATCTAGGAGTATATTCGCTCTGTGTCTGTCTCATTACTATTAACGTGCAATTTTATACAGACACTGCACTGAGTAGATGTAAAGTAGCAACACAAGCAACTGTCCACCAACGTTTAAAAATCTGTTTGGGATTAGAGGTCCTACAGTATATTCTAAGAGGCAGAATACATTTTGATGAATTGATATTAAGTAGAACTCAAACCTGTTTACTAAATATTTCAAATTCATTTTATTATATAATGCACCAATAATGAAGTAAAGCCCTACAGCATACATAGCATACTCTATACCTTCATGGCAGTTCATGTACCTATCACTTTACTGAACCATCTTAAATACATTTTATGGTAAGGGTGTGGATTTCAGTAGTGTCAGGTATAAGGCAGAATTCATCTCTATCTGGAGTAAAAGTCCAAAAGGTTTAATGATTCACACTGATTCTAAACTGAAAACCCCATAACATGTAGCATATGGGAAGAGTACAGGTAATCTATGAGGGCTTTTTGTTTTTTTTTTTATCCTCAATATCATAGTTGGGGCTGCACAGTTTTCAGCGGTTAACAGCTGTGCTTTACCGTACTTGTGCAATGCCTGCAGTCTATAGCTTATTTCTTGGTGAAGAGCCATCTGCTAAAAATGCTCACCAACAACTCTCCATTGAGCCACAGGCACCAAGTGAAGCCAATAGAGGCATTAAGAATTGAAATCTATCCAGCAGATTACTACTAAAAATCTTTTGTATCATAATGCGGTAGAGGAAAATAAAACAAATGCAAACTGTAGAAATTACACCAGTGAAAGGATCAAAATCAGGGAAAAAAAAATTCCACCAGAGTTATGAAACAGGTCTGATGTCACCTACGACAACCACTGCTAATGAAAGCCACTGGCTGAAGCTTAGCAATCATGTCTAAAACCATTACAACTTGGACAGTGAATTCTACAGTGTAGCAATATATTGTTTAGTTAACTGGGAGCCGGAATAGGGCTGGTGTGAATATGCTGAGTGATCCCTCTAATAGGCTAATTACTACCTTGAGACTAATTCTGTCAGGATGGTTTCAATGTTACATAAATAGTAGAAAATAAATGAATCGTTTTTTAAAAAACTATATTCTCTGTTCAAAATAGCTTCCTCGCATTTCACAAATTCACAATAATTTTACAGGTGTTTTTTTTTTTTATGAATACCAAAAACAATGTTGAAACTGAATTTGTGTGCGTCCCCTTGGCAACAAAAAAATCTTTATCCTAATGCTTCTGCTTGAGTGTATTACAATTTTTTTTCTACCGTAGTTTCCATTTCATTTATAAAGTGGAGTTACAGATCTTCATTAATGCATTCAGCACCAAGAAGTATTTTAATGGAACCTGTCAGCATCTCTACAGACAACAGGAAAAATGGAGCATGTCCCAAAATTAACAGCAAATTAATGAAGCAGTAAAACTGCCTCACTAGAAAAGAAGCATGCATGGCTCATTAAGGGAAACCTGGCACAGAATGGCAAAGCAGTACATCTACAGAAAATTATGTCACAATCCAGATCCATTAAAAATACATTTTCCTGGATCACTGTGCATAAAACCCAGACACACTAGCTGGAAAAAAAAAGACTTATGTGAAAAATGCTTCATTTTGACTGATTTTGCTAAATATTACTTGACTATAGTATACGCTTCTACTCCATAGTGGATGAGTGGGTGAATATATTACTGCTTATTTATATGATAAAATATTATTAAGTTTCCCTGCACTTAACTATATGACACATTACAGTATTTATTTGTGACCCAAATACATGCATGCTCAACGGGGGCAACTAAAGTCTATCTATCTATCTATCTATCTATCTATCTATCTATCTATCTATCTATCTATCTATCTATCTATCTATCTAGTACAAGATATACTGTATGTCTGTACACAAATAATTTTATTGCATATTGCACATTTACATTAAGAATAAGTGGTAGAAGAAAGTTAACTATTGGCAATGAAACAGAAATAAGAAATGATAGGAGAGGGAGTCCAGAAATACTACAATGACAGTCATTTACAAGTAAATTTAACAGAAGAATAGCAAAAACACTGTAGATTGGTTAATTAAACAAAGAGCTCAATCAACGAATTGCCTGAAATAAAATAATAAAGTATCTATCTATCTATCTATCTATCTATCTATCTATCTATCTATCTATCTATCTATCTATCTATCTATCTATCTATCTATCTATCTATCTATCTAGTATACACAAATGAGTGATGAATGCACATTTACATTAAGAATAAGTGGTAGAAGAAAGTTAACTATTGGCAATGAAACAGAAATAAGAAATGATAGGAGAGGGAGTCCAGAAATACTACAATGACAGTCATTTACAAATAAATTTAACAGAAGAATAGCAAAAACACTGTAGATTGGTTAATTAAACAAAGAGCTCAATCAACGAATTGCCTGAAATAAAATAATAAAGTATCTATCTATCTATCTATCTATCTATCTATCTATCTATCTATCTATCTATCTATCTATCTATCTATCTATCTATCTATCTATCTATCTATCTATCTATCTAGTATACACAAATGAGTGATGAATGCACATTTACATTAAGAATAAGTGGTAGAAGAAAGTTAACTATTGGCAATGAAACAGAAATAAGAAATGATAGGAGAGGGAGTCCAGAAATACTACAATGACAGTCATTTACAAATAAATTTAACAGAAGAATAGCAAAAACACTGTAGATTGGTTAATTAAACAAAGAGCTCAATCAACGAATTGCCTGAAATAAAATAATAAAGTATCTATCTATCTATCTATCTATCTATCTATCTATCTATCTATCTATCTATCTATCTAGTATACACAAATGAGTGATGAATGCACATTTACATTAAGAATAAGTGGTAGAAGAAAGTTAACTATTGGCAATGAAACAGAAATAAGAAATGATAGGAGAGGGAGTCCAGAAATACTACAATGACAGTCATTTACAAATAAATTTAACAGAAGAATAGCAAAAACACTGTAGATTGGTTAATTAAACAAAGAGCTCAATCAACGAATTGCCTGAAATAAAATAATAAAGTATCTATCTATCTATCTATCTATCTATCTATCTATCTATCTATCTATCTATCTATCTATCTATCTATCTATCTATCTATCTATCTATCTATCTATCTAGTATACACAAATGAGTGATGAATGCACATTTACATTAAGAATAAGTGGTAGAAGAAAGTTAACTATTGGCAATGAAACAGAAATAAGAAATGATAGGAGAGGGAGTCCAGAAATACTACAATGACAGTCATTTACAAATAAATTTAACAGAAGAATAGCAAAAACACTGTAGATTGGTTAATTAAACAAAGAGCTCAATCAACGAATTGCCTGAAATAAAACCACAACCCACAAAAAGTTTCCTAGGAATAAGACTGAGGACACACTCATGTGCTGTTTCCAATAAAACGGCATTTGTGTATGCATATGGCAGAAGTGTACACATTACTGAAGTTTGTCAGCATTTCCTTTGCAAGCCTGCATTTGAAGCTGTCACTGCTCCGCTCAAGATAAAGCCAAATTGCCACAGACTCATCAGAAAACCTGCACATATGGATCTCAGGTTTTTCCATCCCATATGTGTGTAAATCCTCTGAATATAGGGAAGCCTGTTGAATTTCATCATGTACACACTAAAGTAAGGGTTGGTGATTTATTAATAATCACTTACAAGTGCTGTTATGGAGCAGTTGAGTTTTGATTGGAAGCATATTTAACATCTGGAAATGGGAATTTAAAGTAAATTAGAACAATCAAAAATAATGCATATATACATAGAATATACATACAGAAAATGAATAGGTGTTATACACACATAGAGAGAGAAGGAGATGAAGGTAATACAGAAAATAGTAAGAATTATAGTTTTACTTAAGTTTCTAATAAATTTGATTCCACCCAGTATAAATTTTTACTGAGAACACAGTGGTTTTCTTTTATTTCGAAAACATCTGGATTTTGAAGAAATGCTTTGTTGATGGAGCACTGTGGATATGCTTGTGTGGAAAGGGGCCTACAGATTTCTCCCTGCAAACCAGGCACATTTCACACAGTGCAAATCTGTCTTCCAGCCAGTCATGGCTCTCACAGAATTGATACCATCAGGAATTTCATTTCACGCTTTTAATCCTGTCTATTTAATCACATGTTATCCATATTACTACATGCCTGCAAAATCATTTTTGTTTTTTGCCGCCAGCTCGGATTTCACACTGATTTCTGTAATAGCATGATAGCTAAGCTGATAGCTCTTCATAATAAATCTTCCTTTACTATGGTTTTTATGTCTGGGGAGGAACACGATCTAGCTGATTTTACCTCTGATGTAGTTTGAAGTAATGATGAATGCTGTAAAAAAATTATGGATTCATAAAATATCAGAAGCTGCTGTCTAAAATTATTTTTGAAGTAAAATTTGCAGCTATGAAATTAAATTTTTGGAAATAATTATTTCATTTTAAGGCTTTGCTTCTTATGAACTATTCTAAATATGAAAAAGACCTTTTCACATATTTGCCGAGCTGAAGAAAGTTAATTGTTTTTACTATACCTTGTGAAGGGAAGTTCAAGCTAAGGATAGCTCTGTCAACCCATTATGCTCACAATCTAACCAATAAGCCTAGCTTTTTAAATCTAATCGTATTATACTTGGAACATGAATCATTTCCTCTTCCAAACTTGCACTACTTCTGTGATAACAGAAACTATAGTATCAGCTAACTAAATGAGCTTGATGAACTAAATGATCTCCAGCTTTTGAATCTTCTTATATTCTTATCTTATCAAATATTTTATGAGCCATTGCCGTAGCAGGAACAAATATAGGAAAGATGTGCTAATTCCATGCAGATAGTGACTAGGAATCAACGGTAGATGGCAGTTCATTCATTAATGTCCTGAATTTATTAAATCCAAACAGGATTGTATGGGTAGAGTCTATCTGGTCCAAGGTAGGAACCAATTCTGTAATAGGTGCTAGTCCATTGCAAGCAAACTCACTCATTCAATTAAAATCTTGACTCCCCAACCAGACTCACCTGCACATTTTGATAATATGTTAGATATTCAATAAACTAGGAGTTAACAAAAATGTAGACATACAAAGGAAAAGGGATTCCAGATTTAAAAGTATGGCTTTGAAGCTGTAAGTTGCCAGCACAATCATCTCTGCTTCCCTGCTAGAAAGTGTCAATTTATCTGTTTTGTAATTAGGTTTGTTGGACCACTGAATTTTCTTCAGTCTTTTGCCTCGCTAAATGTTATTACATGTAATGGAAGTGGCAGATTTATCTTGCTACATTCATCAGAATCTGGTATCAAGTAACAACATTTTTTTTTGTATAACTGTTAATTCCAAATGCACATATAGTGTCAAAATGCTGTGAATCATTCCGACGAAAGAATCTGCAGGACAGTCACAACATTCACACACAAAACTAACAATTGGTACCAGAGGCAGGATTTTCTGACTCACATATCAGTTTTCTTTAAACTGCTTGTTGGCAGAAGAAAAGGGGAAATGGCAGACAACTAACCCATGAGAAAAGCCTTATATGGAAAGATCAAAGTGCCATATTTTTGTTTGTCAAGTTTTAGCTCTTTACATATCTGTTAACAAATAATATGTGGGCATCACTTTTTCCATTTTATTTAATTTCCATTGGATATTTTCTTGGAAAAAGTCTCTCTCCCTGCTAGTTTTGCTCTTTGCAGTCATTTTCCAATGAACAGGCATAGACTGAGCATTCATACAGAAGGTAAACCTTCCCAACCTAAAGAAAAATTCTGGGATTCCTTCCAAGCTGCAAAAATCAATGTCTTATACTTGAATAGGAAATGTGATGGTAACATCAGTGTAGTGGAGCATAGCTTCTAAATTGCTGGATTTGAAATTAAATTCCAAATCTGTTATTTATGTTAAGCAGTTTGCTGTGATTTTGAGATTTAAAGATACAATCTTATGATTTTGATTGGGTCTCTCCTATCACCTTTCTATCTATCTATCTATCTATCTATCTATCTATCTATCTATCTATCTATCTATCTATCTATCTATCTATCTATCTATCTATCTATCTATCTATCTATCTATCTATCTATCTAGATAGATAGATAGATAGATAGATAGATAGATAGATAGATAGATAGATAGATAGATAGATAGATAGATAGATAGATAGATAGATAGATAGATAGATAGATAGATAGATAGATAGATAGATAGATAGATAGATGAGGCATTACCGGGTGTATTACTGTTGGTATAAAGGAACCCCAGTAGTGTTTCTTGACACACTTCTGCTAAATAATTCTTGGCTGAAAGTCTCCAGTATTAGTGTGTCAAAGAGAGGAATGTGCAGCATTGTTCATAATGGCACTCTGTTTTGTTTTAATTCTCTCCTTCACTACAACCTCCGGGGGGGCAGAGTGTGTCCTATAACTGAGCCTGCCCTTTTAATTAGCCTGTTGATTCAGTGGGCCTCTCTTAAAGTGATGTTACCAGCCCAGCACATCACAGCCTAGAATATTGCAAGGGCCATCACAGATGTATAGCAGATGTGAAAGATGTCACTACTCACATTAAAGGAACACAGTCTCCTAAGGTAAAAGAGCTCGCTCTGCCCTTTCTTATATAGCTCTTCTGTGTAATGAGTCTGGTTCAGCCTATGGACCCCCAAGTACTTGTAGGAGTGGACCACCTCTACATCCACTCCTTGACTAGTGATCAGACATAGGGGCTATAGCGATCTATAAGCAAGTAATGTTCCACCCCAACTCACTCTTATTCCTTTAAAAAGGTCTTGGCTTCCAGTTGACAATCTTTTAACCATTTACAGTCAGGAACATTTACTGTCAGTTTCTGGGGTTTTCAGAATTATATCTGGAAAATTTTGTGATCAATTTAATGTAAAGGAAACACCATTAAGGAATAGTGATTTTTTACAGATTTTATATACTGTGGCTGCAGTTGCTTCTTTTGAGACACAAAATAAAAAGAGTAGACCGCATCTCAAACTGAATACAAATTTTCTGTGGCCAGCTGTCTGCTTCTGTTTGTGATATTACTTGGAAAAAATCTGGAGAAGAATTACATTTTTTATGTCTTTAAATCCAATATCAAGTTTAGATTGGCTGAATATTAAAGAATAGTACAATGTGACACAGGCTACATGAGAACCTTAATTTCATATATTCAGTCCTTCCCAGAATTGCTGGATCCATCCATCCATCCATTTTCCAACCCGCTGAATCTGAACACAGGGTCACGGGGGTCTGCTGGAGCCAATCCCAGCCAACACAGGGCACAAGGCAGGAACCAATCCTGGGCAGGGTGCCAACCCACCGCAGGAAGTGCTGGATTCATGTGGTATTTAAATAAAAGAATATACTTCCATGGTGTGGTTGTGCAGTGGAGAAAGCTGCATAGAGCCAGCATCCTGAGTTTGAACCCAGAGACCGTTCAGTGTATGTCTGGATTTTGATGTCTAAATATTTTTTGCTTATCCCAAAAAGACTTGCTGGTTAGGTGAACCGGTGATTCAAAACTGACCATGTACTGTATGAACCTGTCCGTAGGTGTTCTCCTTCCTTGTGCTTAGTGCTGTGTAGATAACCTCTTTCTGCAACACTGAATTGGGTTAAGTGAGACATGTTATGTTTTGAATAGGATATTTCATGTGGAAGACAGTTTAAATGGGGGATTACAGTTTGTACAGAGGGCACTTTATTATTCATTTTATGACAATTCACTACTTACCTCTAGCTTCAGTGCTGCAATTCAATGGGAATATCATTACCATATGCTGTATTTTACAGGGAAGAGAGCTTAGATTATCTTAATGAGCTTTCTTTCACCTTCATTTATGCATATAGAACAACACCAGCTTCTGCTCCATTTTGTATGCTTCTAGGAGAAAAACAGAGTTTTTACCTGTTTGTTCTTTGTTGTAGCTAAAATGTACTTGAGTATACTGTAATAAAGTAGTAGATTCTATAAACACAAGTGAAGAATATAAATACAGCATTCATCCTTGTCCACTTAAACTGACTGAGCTGTATTACACAAGAAGAAGACCATTCCTCCAAATTCAAATAGTTGGGCAGAACTTTAACACCCACTGTCCAGTGTGTTCTTTCAGTCGGTTTCGATATTAACCATTATCTAACTAAAGCTGCCCAAAGTATTGCAGGAGAGGTCTTGCAAATGTGTGGTAAACCTTCAGCTAACATTTTCTTTTTTACTTATAATAAACTCTTTTACAGCTATAGCAAATATTCTCTTTTTTAATGATCCCCATACATTCAGTAACATTAAGCTATTATTGATTTAGTTGTAATGACTTTCTTAATTCTATGCATTTTAAATGATAGAATTCAATTGTACCCATTAGATCCTGTCCGCCAGTGTTTCTTAAACATTTTGGAGCTATATAAAAATATTTCTTTTTCCAGTACCCTTTTGAACATTAAACAACAAACAAAAAAATGAAAATGAAGTTATGAAATAAACAGTTTTCATTGAAAAATATTTTAGTCAAAAAATATTTATACATAGTGTAAAAAAAGGTGGTAAAATAGTTGTTTCAGATGCCAGTCGTGATAAATGTAAGTGCATTAGGAATTGAATAACATCCATCCATCCATCTATCCATTTGTTACAGGTTATTTTCCTCCCCAGTAATTTTGCAATGCCCTCCAGAGGCATGGGGAACAGTAAAAAAATAAATAAATCTATCTTCATTACTTTTTATGGCTTGATTGACCCAAGACTGTATATATAGCACCTCATTAGATATAAAAGGTGTCACTGCTTCTACTTTTTGCAACTTTATAATTATTATTTATTATAATCATTCTTAATGCGATTAATTACTGAAAAGAGAATTTCATGAGAGGAATGGTATGGTCATGTTGTGGTTAGGGCACCTTTTTATGGTTACAACATCCTTGTTTTACATTCTAGGCCAGTTGTTATCTATTTTGAGTTTGCAGTCTGTCCCCATGTTCTTTTTTGCCAGTTTTGATCTCATACCCTCAAAGACTTGCCATTTAGGTTAACTGGTTATTCTGTGTGAATGGGTGTGTGCATGAGTGAACTCTATGATGGACTTCATTAGACCAGTTTCTCATCCAGGGTTGGTTCCTGTCTAGTGCCAGATTCTGCTGGTATAAGTACTAGTATCCCCGTTGTCCTCAATTGGATTGATTTGGCTTTCAAAAACGTGAAAGGCATGGTGTGGTTGCCTAGTGTTTGGTACTGCCTCCTCACATATTCAGAAGACTGGACTTGAATGCTATCTCGGTCATTGTCTGTAGGGAGTTTATACTTTCTTCTGTTGTTTTCAGGTATATTCCCTGGATACTCTTATTTCCCACCAAATCTACACATTTCTAAAATGCAGGTAATTTTTTTTGAGTCTAAGCTAATCTTATATGTGTGGCTTTCTATTTTCCCAAGTAGATTAACTGGGTTTGTGAAAGAGGTGGATTGATAGATTGTGGACTAAAGTGCATATACCATATGTCTTGCACAGTCCAGTGATCTTCTGTCAGTTGATGTTCTAATCCAGTATGATAATGTGTGATATTTATTAAGTGTAATGTAAGTAGAATTGAACATACTTATGCTACAATTTTACAGCAGTTCTTGCCTCTACACCATTCAAGAATACATATCAACTTCCTGTCAACTGCCATTTAAGCTTGGGTTTTTAACTCATTGACGGCAACATGTAAATCAAATTTTTTCCTTTTTGGTTATATTCTTGAATAAAAGCGCACATGTTTATTTGATATTAGGACTAAAGTCTTCACACATTATACACTTCACATCATTATTAGTATAACATGGAATAAGTTTCTGCTTTAGGTATGTGTTCAGCATTTCTTGCCTTGCATTTCCTTTCATCCTACACTTACCCAGATCTTTGTAGACACGGAATACACATGAAATGCATGTATTCCTAATAATGATATACTGTATTATTTACTCTATACAACTCCAGGCATATCACACGCAGATAAGGAGCCTTGGCTTGAGCTGGGCAAACTTTTGCCCGCAAGCTGAGCTCCGTCAAGGCAGGGGATGGGACAGCAGGCTGCTTGCTGCTTGAGCTGATCGACACAAAACAAAAGACACTAATGGAGAGGTGCAAAGGAATTTAAGGTGGTCCAGGATTATGAGTTTTTTCGTAAGCTTCAGGGATTCTAGTGTTAAGCAAAATGACATCTTTTATAAGAACTGCCTGGTTCTGAACACATTGAAAACCAAGGAGATGATTGTGCATATCCAGAGGTCTAAGCTCCTCCTTCAGCCTGTTAGCATCCGAGGGGAGGACGTTGAGGTGGTGCAGACTTAAATAAATATCTAGGTATCCACCTTGATGACAGACTGGACTGATCTGTGAACACAGATGTCCTCTACAGGAAACCGTAGAGCAGCATATTTTTCCTCAGAAGACTCAGATCATTCAGTATATGTAATGAAATATTGTAATTTTTCTATCAGACAGATTTTGCCAGTGTGCTCTACTTTGCTGCCGTGTGTTGGGGAGACAGTATGACAGATAAGAACACGAACAGGCTGAACAAGCTGGTGAGGAGGGCTATCTATCTAGTCAGCAGCTTTCTGAGTGAACTCTGTTGTACCACTTCCTCCAGTGAGTCTATTCTGACCCCAAAATTGAACTAGAATTTTTGACCAGTTTACTAAGTCTGTTTGCATCACCAGAACAAATGCGATTTCCACAGTACACTACAGAATAGAAAAGTGTGCTGGCCACTACAGATTGATGGAGCACATGTATCAGTGGCCTGCATACACCAAACAACCTTAGCCTCCTCAGGAAATAAAGGCAACACTGGTACTTCCTATATATAGCCTCCATGTTAGTACTCCATGTTAGTACTCCACTCAGATCTGTCATTCAGATGCACCCCAAGTAATTTACAGTATATGTCCTTATCACCTCCAAATCTTTACCATCAATGAGAATCGGTGCAGAATGGGCTATGATATCTCCTTTGTCTTACTGATGTTGAGTACAGTTGGATAAATTTACGTCATTCATCAAAGTCCTCCACAAGTGCCCTGTAATCATTCACCTACACATTGCTGATACACACAACTCTGACTGTGTTGTAAGAAAATTTCTATGGATGACTTGATTCAGTATTGAATCTAAAGTCTGAGGTTTATAGGGTAGACAGTAAGGGAATCGAGAATCCCTGTGCTGCTTGTGACCATGTCAGACACACAGCTCTTAAGCCTCACAAATTATGGTCAGAAATTTAAGCAGTCCAGTGTCCAGTATGAGTGTGTTCACTATAATAGACTAAATTTCTTTTCAAATCTGGGGCAAACCTTGTGCTCATTCCTCTTGGGAGAAAAACAGCCCCCTTTTTAACACAGAACTGGGTGAATGGGTGCAGAAAAATAAACAGATGTATGTAGGGTTCCTTTCTGTATTTATTATTATAATGCATACATTTCATACTATAAAAAATTAGGCTTATTTGAAGCAAGAACAGTATTTCAGTTTAAATATTCATTCATTTACTTATTTATGAACCCTCTAAGACCTTTACAGGGTTTTGGGGATCAGCGTTCTATCCTAGTAGCACTGGGCACGAGCAGAAGCAATAAACAGTACATTGGGAACCAGTCTGTCACAGGGTGCAGTGATCTTACACATTTACATTCACTCTTACCTAGGCAAGGTAGATTTATCATTTAATGCTGTAGGAATAATGAAAATAATGTGAAAAAAATAAAAAACAGCCATTAACTAAATTATGTTATTTGCTTCTGTAAGTCTACTGCATTTACATCTGTGCCATCTTTCATTTAAAAAAATATGCAGCTATATAGTGAAAAAATATGTATTTCAGATTATTTTTTCTATTTTGTAATGCATGCTTAATGTTGCAGTACATTTCACAGCCTTATGGATCGTTGCTTTTGTTTTCTTGTAATGTCTAGTAGTAGTGTGTTAAAAGAACAGTAAAGCTGCAATGCCAAATCTCAGGAGACAAAAGAGAGAGCAGTTTGGTTTGGATATTATCAGTCTCGTTTTTTTTTGTATAAATACTGTTTTTGAACACTCATTCTAGTCCTATAACCTCTGTAATAACCTTGCCTTGTTAATGAAAGCCATTCTTATTATGTCTGTAACTGAAATACATCCATTTAGAGTAAGCTGTCATTTCTGAATAACAATACCACGACTTTGCATAAAAGGATGGAAGCCTTTAATTACGTTTTTCAAAATACAAAAATACAGATGGCATGCTAAAAACAAAAGCTGTAGGTAAAGAGAAAGGCAACTCAGTACTGCCATGGTCCTGTACATTATTTAAAGGAACATAGCTTGTTTGCTTTTTATTTTGATTTTGCTTTGTTTTGGGACATAACAGATGTTGGTAAGTGTTGTCATGTAAGACTAAATTGATTTACTTATTTGATTTATGACAACAGCTGTGCTGGTAATTTGCTTAGTGCTTTCACTACCACTCACTAATGTAGTACTGTGTTATGCATTATTGAGTTGCATTTATTGTGACACTAACAGCGATTTAATTCTTTTATACTGTGAGGTTTACAATGTAAATTTTACATTTTTAAATTATCATACACACTGAAATCATTTTGTTTAATTAAAGAGTGAAACCTCATTTACATATCTTTTCTGAGTACAAATTTACAAGTTAGTACTTAAATTTCTTGGTATTCCGCATTAAAGGCAACTGACATCCCCCAGAAAGGAGTGACTCTGAATATTACAATTACTGTCAAACAGAGAATCAAACTCAAGGCACCTTCATTCAGATAAATATCTTTATGATAAAAATGCTGACTTATAAACACATTGAGTGTCTCAGTGAGTAAGTTGAAATCTGTAAATATTGTGCTTACTCAATAAAATTCACTTCTTGTCACTCTTCTTGAACTTTTTTCTAAATTCAGATCTTAACATAAGTCATGCTTTGCCAGGTACAGCTTCTCATTTTCAATCACCAGTGAAGTCTTTAGTCTTAAACTCTCAGCTCTTTATTTTCTAATCTGGCATTTAGTACAAAAAAGAAAGAAGTGCAATGATTAGAAATTTCCAAATGGAGAAAATAAGTATCATATTTTGCAATATACAACAAATACAATTGATTTTTTTTCTTCAGAAATACAATAAACTGACTATCCATCCATCCATCCATTTTCCAACCCGCTGAATCCGAACACAGGGTCACGGGGGTCTGCTGGAGCCAATCCCAGCCAACACAGGGCACAATGCAGGAACCAATCCCAGACAGGGTGCCAACCCACCGCAGGACACACACAAACACACCCACACACCAAGCACACACTAGAGCCAATTTAGAATCGCCAATCCACCTAACCTGCATGTCTTTGGACTGTGGGAGGAAACCGGAGCGCCCGGAGGAAACCCACGCAGACCATGCAAACTCCACGCTGGGAGGACCCGATAAACTGACTATCTTGATGTAAAATAGGCCATGCAGAAATAAAATAAATTAAAAACAAGGAGAAGATCCAAAACAAAATTCATGTCATTTTCTAACTTGTTTAATCCAGATAAGAGTTTCGGGGTGCTGGAGCCTATCCAAGCTAGCATAGGACACAAGGCAGAAACAAACTCTGGACAGGGCAACAGTCCATCACAGGGTGAACCCACACAACTCCCAACACACTCCCAGGCCTATTTAGTATTCACCAATTTACCTAACCTGAATGCTTTTGGATTGTGAGATGAAACCGAAGCACCCAGAGAAAACCCATACAGATATGGGGAGAACATGCAAACGCCACAAAGGGAGGACCAGAGACATGAACCCTGGTCTCCTTACTTTGAGGCAGCAGCATTACCACTGCACTTCCGTGCTGCCCTCCAAAAAACATTAAAAATCCAAAATTAGTATTTACAATTATACAGTCATGACCAAAAGTGTTGAGAATGACACAAGTTTTGCTGGTTCAGTGTTTTTAGATCTTTTTGTCAGATGTTTCTATGGTATACTAAAGTATAATTACAAGCATTTCATATGTTTCAAAGGTTTTTATTGACAACTCGCTGAAATACCCAGTGTTGCCCAGAAGGAAAATAAATTGTTTTTTTAAATTGTTTTAGAAAAATATTATTAAAAAAAAACACAACTTTAAAAATTAAAAAATAACAAACAATGAAGACTCACTAATGAGCTTGTGTTGTGGCCTTGTATGTAAGTTATCATCCAGCTGACGCCCAGAACCGGCCAACTCTATTTAATTTCAAAAGCAACAGGCACTCGGCGGTGCTCAAACATACAAAATGCTGGCAGTCACCTCCAGTTCACCCTTTGGTGGTCGTTCTGAGTGTCAACTGGATGATAACATGCATACAAGACTGCAAGATCACCTCCCACCCTACCCAGAAGGGGGTGGGTTAGGATTGATTTCACCCTACAGTATTTTAGTTTGACCAATGAGAAACATGTGTACCAAGTTTCATTAAAATCACCCCAGCCGTTTGGAAGTGATGCTGGAACATGCATACATACACAAACACATACATTGACTTTTATATATATATAGATTACATAAAGTTTAAACACTGAAGCAGCAAACTTTGTGAAAACTAATACTTGTGTCATTCTCAAAACTTTTGGCCACGACTGTAGTATTTAATATTTTGACAAATATAGTGTGCTTTAGCATTGCACTATTCTTAAGCAATGGTCTCCTACTTTTATAACCCTACTGTAGTATGTGACTACAACATAAAAGACATTGCAAAGTAACGAAACTGGTTGGGCCAGATCGTAGGTGGGTAACACGTGAGAAGAATAGCCTTGGGTGGAGTTATAAACAATACAATATCTAACAGCGACAGTTTAATCTGCTGGAAGCTTCTCTACCATGTTACTATCCTATTTTAATCAGGCAATGTTATGAAATGTTCACTAAATTTTTTTTCTCTTAAAATATTATTTCCTGACGAATGCATATATAGGATGATTTGTTACTATTATTCAGGAACATTTCTGCATGTTAACCTTGCATTTATAATGTTTTTAGACCATAGTAATTTATTTATTATCAAATTTATGCTGCCAAGTGGCACAGCCATGTTATGATTCCTGTTACCAAGATTTTGCTCCAGCTTGCCAAGGGGCAAGGGTTCAAATATTGCCATGTCTTACCTCATCAGCATGATGCATTGAACACCAATGCAATGGTTCATTAAGCATCCAGAATTTTGATGTGAACACTGTGGCACACGGCTGGGGGTGGCACCCAGCCGGGATGCCCAGGAAGACCGGAGGAGGGCTCACGCCTCCTCCAGACCACGAGGGGGCGACCGCCCTGGTTCCTTTGGGGTCCACGGGTACAGAGCTGGGAAGCTCAACCCTGTAGGGGCCCGTGGTCACCACCAGTGGGCACCCCCATGCCTGGAGAACCCTGGACCCCAGCACTTCCGCCACACCAGGTAGTGCTTGGGGGAAGACAAGTGGGGACACCCGGAGTGCTTCTGGGTACGCAGCCGGCACTTCCGCCACACTGGGGCGTGTCGGTGGGAGATTGCCGGAACACACCTGGAGCACATCCGGGTGCTCATAAAAGGGGCTGCCTCCCTTCACAGAATGGCTGGAGTCGGGTGGAAGAAGGACAAAGTCTGTGAAGTGAGACGGATGAAGAAGGAGGTGGTCTGATGAAAGGCATAGTGTGGTTGGCCTGGACTTTGGGGGAGTCTGTGGGTTGTGTGGCACTGGACCTTGTAAATAGTAGTGTAAATAAACGTATGGTAGTGATTTAAACATGTCTGCCTGTCTGTGTCCGGGGCTAGTACCACAACACAATCAAACATACTACAAATTTCTCTCTTGAATTTCTGGTTTTCAGTCTTAACTGATTGACTATGGTTTCTCTGCTAGTGTTCTTCTAGCCTTTGGGTAGCATAGTTGGAAAATAAATGCAATGACCTTACAGAATATGTGACTAGTTCTCCAGTCATCTGTTTAATCGATGCAGATGATATTACAAATGGCTGTAAAAAAGTTGGCTTTATAAACAAATTTATTTGCATCCCATAGTTACGATTGTCTCTGTCTAAGTATTAGTGTAAGCATTTGTTTGCTAAGTAATGCTAAAATTGTGTTACTGTATATGACTTTGATGGAAACTGTTGCAGAAAATATTATTTCAGACAGTGCATCATATTCACCTAATAGCAGATGCCACAAAATGCATTTAGAAGAGTTAAATTCATATTATCATTCACTCTGTGGGCTTCACTGATGCAATTCAGCCTAAACTGATCAAAGGTAATTGACTAGGCTCCAGGAGGACTAGAGTCTCACTGGTCTGTGTGGAAAATGCAAACAGATTGATAATTGCATAGCAGATTGAAATGCTGCTGTGTTTTATTAAAGTTATGTCAGGAATCATTATTCTCTGAAGTTTCTTCAGGCAGTAAAAGAAAATCAAATTTAAAGACTTCAGTAGAGGTGATTGCAAAACTAAACACCCAGCTTTTCAAAGATGATGATTAAAAATATTGAAGGTAAGATACAATAAATGTCCATCCAATGTGAACCTGATTATATAGTTTAGGGTCACAAGGAAGGTGAATACATACTAGGGTAAATCAAAAAGTGAAGGCAATTTGAAAATTATGCCATAACTATAAAGGAAAGACGCTGACACAATATAACACATTCACGATGACTTATGGGTAGTTTGAATACACACAGTGCAGCGCTTTGCCGTAAGTCTAGGTGAATGGTCACTTCACTGCGGGACTGCACCATTGTAGACCAATGTGCTGTAGTAAGATTTCTTTGGGCAGGGCAAGTATAACCTACTGGAATTCACTGGTGGATGTTGGCTCAGTACGGAAGTGAAAACAGTATGACTCAATGAAAAGTTTATGAATGGGTAGAACGATAGAGCAGGAAAAAACAAGTGTAGCTGATGAAGCTCAATCTGGTCAACCATGAACATCCCACACACAAGCCCACATTGACACGGTGAATGCCTTCATCAGAGAAGACCAACAGATTACGTTGTTCAATGTTGCTGCACATTTGGATATCAGCTATCTGCTCATGCCATGACAACTTTGCACAAGATGGGTACCTAAACAGCTTACTGATTTGCACAAGCCAACCTCCTTTGGTGAATTTTAGTAGGTTTCATTCCCTCTGCCCAAACCAGTCTCACTACAGCGTGTTGTTCAACAATGATGCAAATCCACTGTTCATTTGACCTTGGCTTCAACAAGGCTAATGGCAGAGTGCTGGGGTGTATGTGTTTGAACTTCCCATAAGACATTAAATATTTTATATATTATGTCAGCATCCATCCATTATGATTTCTGTGTCATTTTCAAATTGCCTTTACTTTGGATTTACCCTTGTTTACAATAATATATTACATACAGTACTTTGTCTGAGACATACTTATCACTATTCTACTTGTCATCTCCTTTGTCTCTGACCACATTAAATTTTCCTCTTACCTCATCTTCCAAGCTATATGACATTGACACAAAGCCATTTTTAGGAACAATTACATTTAATTCAAAATCAAATTCACCTATTGTCAAGGTCTGCTAAACAACACAGCTGCCAGTGGATGGATTTTGTTGTTTGGTACAGTACTTATTCTTCAAAGAAATTTGTCAGGAAAGTTCCATTTCTGATGAGAAATCTTGAAAGGAGAACACTATACAAATTGTTTCAAATTCAAAACTCTCACTGAAAAACACTGGTGGAAATGCAGGAGGAACTCATCTATTTTAAAACAGATAAACATTCTGTGCAAGTTCAATTCCAAATTAATTTACTGTTTCAAATTTAACATGATAGGTTACTTCTACTTGTATATTTTACATATTTTTCTTTTCCACTCATTCAACAGCTGCTCCTTATGGCAAAAAATTTAAATTACTGTAAAGTTGTGTGTGCAGTGGTAGATTATACCCAATGTTTGCTGTAGAAGCAGCTCTTGGGCAGGGTACAGCAGCTGCTGTGAATCTCTGTCACAGCAGGTCTCTGCTTCTGCTGCTTGAAATCATAGTAGGTATGTTACATAATAATGAAGACTAGAAAAGCAGAGAATGTAAGATGTAGAAATGAAAGGAAGAAGAACGAAGTTACCTAACGATGGTTTTGTAACATGTCACGCCTTTAGTGAATGTACCTGTACTAAGTTTTTATGTCACACTAGTGTCAGAAACTCCGCACAGAGCCATAGCAAGGTTTGGGGCAGCCACCCGTATAATTGGTATCCTGGCTGCAAAATCGTAAATATGTTTACACAGCACTGATGTGCACAAAAACGAGTCCAAAACAGAACTGAGGGAATAGGGAAAAGGTGGAGGCTTTTAAAGGGGAAGACAGGAAGTGGTCAGATGGGTCGGGCTCATCAGGGTCTTCAGCCATAGGCTCGAGCCCGGACGTGACATCAAAGGGGCCAGAGTCAAACAAGGTCTTCCTTCATAGGCTCGGACCTGGAAGTGATGTCAACAAGGCCAGGTGGAATCTCCCGTGGATGGTCTGCAGGAAAGCAAGAAAAAGAATCAGTGCACTCTGCCACATCCCGGTATGACTCGGAATTGCCTTTAATCAAGCCCTTTAGCTGCCTCCTATGCACAGGTGTGTGACACTAGAAACAACTTCACAGCTCCATCATCTGTAGATCATAATAATTCGATATTTTTTAGATGCTATATTTTATCAACAATGCACTTCAATGACCTACTATCCAACACAGTATGATATACCCAACAGTTATAGCTTGAGAAGTCAACAGAGATTTTAAGATTCCATTGGATACTTCTTTCAAAAATGTTATGTTTAAGAAAGATGAACACCAATTAACCACAGACTCTCCACAACCAACAACTAATTTTGCTTTGTGATATTTTATATTGTTGGTTAATTTGTTGTTAGATTAAGTTTAATTGCTTCATCGATTGTAAACTTATTATTAATAACATATTTTCACTTGTGGCAATAAATTTTTGTTACCTGTCCTACTATACCTGCTGAACAAACAGGCCCTAGCCTAATTTTAGTCAATTATGTTTACCCCTTTTGTAAATCACTTTGGATAAAGAGTCTTCCAAGCAAATAAATGTAAATGTAAACTAACGATAAGATGCAATTTCACCCTTCGCTTTTATTCAGTCAGTGAGTTTTTCATATCTTTTGTTTCTGCTTATCTTTGGCTTGGAAAAGAATAATTGGTTAAGTTGCCAAAAATCAAACAGCAATCAAGCTGTACAATATACAACAACAACAATAATACAATAGTATTTCATCTTGGCCATGATATTTTTATAGAATTGTATGATCAACTTTATATATCAGTAATTTTTATAAATTAAGTTTGACTCACAGCTGGTCCCTACCCAATGCTGTCTGAGCAGTTTTTTTCTGAGTCAAACTCTATGTTGTAATCCTATTGAATAACAGAAGATATGAGGCCTCTGGGGGCAATCTTCTAAGTATTTTTGATTCTTTGAAAAGGTCAATTGGAGAAAATAAAATTGAAACTTAAAAATCTTTTGTTAGAAAACTGTACTTGTTATAGAACTGGGTACTTCATGACACAACATAAATCGTTTACACTTTATCTTTTGTGGCTCTGAGGCTTGGGATCATGTGCTGGCAATCAGGTGGATGCCGGATTGAATCCTGTAAATGCCAGAAGTGACTCTACTCTGCTGGGCCCTTGAGCAGAGCCCTTAACCTGCAATTGTTTTGTCCTGGGTATGACACCAATCTGCATCAAGCCCTGAAAGCAGGTCCTCCAAATTAAAGGGAAAACTTGGGGGTTGGTGGTAGGATTGGCACTCCAACCACCGTAAAAGAAAAAAAAAATCTCACACTGTTCCAGTGTGGTGGCAAGGTGTCACCCGTTGCACGGCTGCACTCTGGTCCCAGTCTGTGTGGTTCACCATGTGGTGGGTGCGGCAACGCGCTATATCTGGGCATGCTCCTAAACGCTATTTGGCACATAGTGCAAAGGAAGACTTCTGTAGTATTCTGCTTGACTTTTTCTTCTTTGAAGGCAAAACAACTGTAAAAAACAATGGTGTGCTCAGTAAATATTTGTTATGAGAGGGCGTGTTACAACTTCCCTGACATCAGGCTATATCAGTACACCCAGAAGTAATCTAGCGTCCTTTTCAGACTGGAGCCAAGATACCATCTTCAGGAAAATTATGTGGCTTAATGAAGTAAGATATACTTGATGTAACCTTCCCGCTGAATGTTTTTAAACAAAAGAATCAATAAATAAGCTGTTAGGCAAGAAGGAATATTTAATTGGGTATAAACAAATGATGCTAGTTAACACTGGTTAATAGTTACTAATTTAATATAGATACTGTACGCATCTGGGTGGCAACCTGCACAAGAACATTAATAGGCTCAAAATTTTCAATTTTAAAGTCAGTCAGGCAGTCATTTTCCAACCCACTATATCCTAAAACAGGGTCACGGGGGTCTGCTGGATCCAATCCCAGCCAACACAGGGCGCAAGGCATGAACAAATCCTGGGCAGGGTGCCAGCCCACCGCAGGGCACACACACACAAACACCAAGCACACACTAGGGGAAATTTAGGATCGGCAATGCACCTAACCTGCATGTCTTTGGACCGTGGGAGGAAACCGGAGCACCCGGAGGAAACCCACGCAGACATAATAATTAAATTTGATGTGTGTTTATTTTTAACACAATGAAACTGAAGCTCTTCTACTTCTTTTAAGCCTCCTTTTTGCCACATAAATTTATACTTGGTCATCCATATTGGCTTCTGGATAGATTCTTCTGTTTCCAGGTAGAACTTATTTATACTGTATATTCTCCATACTTGAGACATTGTGTGAATGTCTGATGCAAACTCTGCCTATTTCACAATATATATTTTAATTTAACATAATTTAACATAACTCTACATCATGGTGTTTTTGAGATGGTATGTATTGTCTATGAATGCTTAATAACTGCATTTTTAATTCAAGTATTATTTAAATATGAACAAAATGTTATTCTAAAATAAAATCTTTTTACTGATAAAATGTAAATAAAACCACTTAATATGCTTTTTAATTAAAATTCCAAACTTTTGCCAAGAACACACCCTTCAGCCTAACATAGCTCATAAATTCCTATTCATGTAACAACCAAAAAATGTAAAGCCAAGATTTGAAGGCCCACTCATGTTAATACTTTGCATTACTGGGTAACCTTTTCCTCTGCTATACTCAGCGTGTTCTTCTAGTATTTGTGGAAAAATTGATTTCTGTCTGTGCCTCAGTGCTAATTTTGAAAAAAACATAAAGTGACAGATGGTATTCACCTTTATAGTTAAAATTTCTGTCAGGTCCTCTGTTAATCTGTATCGTTAAACTGGAAAAAATCAGCTGCTTTAATATTTCCTCATAACTCATACTTCACAATCTTTGAATTGATCAAAGGCTTCTCTCACATCTGTACTGTGTATTGTTGTTTAGCAGGATGAATTTTTGTATGCCTGAATCTTTTTATAAAACACTTTTTATCTTTGTATTGTTTAATTACAAAGAATATGTTTAACTTCTACATAGAACACATAATATTTACTTTGACTAAAGTGTATTTGTCATATATTCATCCTTGTGAACTCTACTCCAGACCTTTGGTAGAATTTTATTAACTTTGGTATCTGCTTATCCGCCTAATTTAGTCTCATGAGCTACTGAAGGTTTTTTGCTTTTTTGTTACATTATTATGTAAATAATTTCATATATCAGCAGCCCCTGTTGCACCATCATTTCACATGAGTTACAAAAGACCATTGCTTCAAAATCTGCTATTTTTGACATTCCATCAGTTTTTCCTCTATTTGAGTTGCCTCCCTGAAAACCTGTATTTTGGTGGTGCTCAAGTTAGATACTACCATACACTCTGTATAATGTCATTTAATCTTATTGTTGACTAGCAAAATACCTGCGCTTCGCAGCGGCGAAGTACTGCTTTAAAATTTTTATTAAGAAGAAAAGTAAACCTTTTTAAATTGAGGGAAAATATACCAATAATTATTTGTTAAGGATCTCTTTGTATACCACGTTGTCAGTTTGGCCCTCCGGTTGTAATATGACCAAGCTGTGTGCTGAGCTTACTCTTGAGCATGCAACGTATAGTTGGCCATGTGAAAAGCAATCTTGCCTCAAATCAATGCCAATCTTTTGTAGGGTCTGTCCCTGAGACTTATTAATTGCAGAGCCTTACTGGAAATTGGAGGCGTTTGAATTGAAATGGGTTTCATCGATAATTTCGCATCCAGCTTTTGAGAGTTTAAACATTAATAAACATCAAAGTGTCCACTACTCAAATCGTCACCTGTGAATCTAAGATGTTTAAGAGGCATTGGCGGTTGTCCAAAGGTGTAAAATATTTGCCCATTTCGGTACACTTGAAATCGACAACCGAGCAATTCAGCGGCAGCCATCAACTCACATGCAGAACCATAGGTGAAGGGCTTAAGCATTTCACTCTTATAGTGCTCATGTGTAGTATAATTATCTCCTGTACCGTCATCATTCCACACCTTGAACCTGTCCCAGTCATTCAATACATAAGACACAATGTTCCTCCGGATATCAAGAGTGAGCCTGATATGGCCGTGCAATATGTAACACAGAGAATGGAAAAGGCAGTCACCATCTCCAGGCATGGAAACCACTCGGTAAGTGACAGTTCTTTGATCGATGATGATCACCCCGATAGACATGTTAATGGGAGTATGGTTGGAACGATAAAGAAAATGGGTACCTGAACAATGTAAACTAAGTCTAAAATACCTACACAATAACTATAATCGTAATAAATGAACAATAAAACAGTGGAGAAGCCATGGATTAAATAAAAAGGCTGCAGTTATCAGCAGGGAGACGTGAATACCGTGGCGAAGCAAGGAAGGGAATGAAGAGACCGGAGCGACGGACAGCCTTATATAGGCAGGCAGCCAACTACGTGGGAGGCGACCGAGCTGCAGGCTATGGACGTATATATGTACGTACTGTAAGTAGGATTCAGTTAGTGTTGGGAACCCGCGTACCAAATTTCTTGAAGATGGGCCCATAACTAACAAAGACAGTTGGAAAGTTCAATATGGCAGCTGACAGTGGCGTCATAACACTGAAATAAGTATGTACATCGGTTGCGGTTAGCGCAGGGAAGGCGGCTACCAAATTTCTTGAAGATGGGGCAATAAATAAGAAAGTTTAACATGGCGGACGTTGTCGACCGTTATGACTGTTACGCATAGAATTTCGAAATGAAACGTGCTTAACTTTTGTAAGTAAGCTGTAAGGAATGAGTCTGCCAAATTTCAGCCTTCTACCTACACGGGAAGTTGGAGAATTAGTGATGAGTGAGTCAGTGAGTGAGGGCTTTGCCTTTTATTAGTATAGATTCCTCATAAAACTCCATCAAATTACTTAAAAGTGGAATTTTCTCAGTCATTATTTATTAATTTCCACTTTCTCAATTAAGCAAGCATAACACCACCTGGAGATTAACAAGAGCTCGTCCTGTGGGCTAATTAAGGAGCTTGCCTGCTGGTTAACTACAGCTTATGATGGTGCAAATCACTGGCCATTACACTGAAAACACAGTCATTAGAAATACCATTGTGAACTCTCCTAACATAATACTTTGACTTAAATTATTTTAAACACAAACATTACCATGTTAAGTGATGAAGAGTGCTCCAAATTCAACTTTGTTAATTAAGAAGGTGTAGCTATCATACAGCCACACATTCAGTTTTTTGCGGGTTGTTAAATTGCATATAGCCAGTGTTTGCATAAAGCCAGTGTTTGTTACAATTAAGGCACCACCTCTGAAAACCTGTTCTGCTCTGACTTGCTCCATTTTTATTTTAGAAAATAGTATCTTGCCTGTAATTCATGTAAGCCACTGGATCCTTTGCATATGGACACATGGGGCAGGTTGGATTACAGTGCCTTCCTCAAGCATAAACTGCTGTGATTATCCTCAATGTTTTCCTAATAGCAATAAAAAAAAACATGCAGACTAACAGTGTGTTCAATTTTATGTATGATCAACAGTGCATAGTGGCACATAGCATAGGTTACAGTCTTAAAGACAGGCACAAAGACATAACAGGCTTTAATTTGTTTGACTTATAGTATGGCATTGGCTTTGGTGAAAGGTAATGGTAGAAGTGAATTCCATCTTGAACCTGGTAACAGGTCAAAATTGTGTAAATATTGGTATAGATCCACTGCAGGAAGAATTTGCACCTTTAAAGCTAAAGTAGGAAGGAATGGAAAGGGGCTGTTGAACAGACAGAAAGTGAAAAAAACACATGGGATGACAAAGGTTTACTAGTCTGGGCAGAATGATTAACATACTAATGCTTTAAATGATCCCAATTCATATACCTGAACATGTACTTGTGAAAGATGAGCATACACTGAAAAAATATCAAATAACTGGATGCTTTCTTTTTAGTGTTAAATTACCTGGATAGAGGGTAGTTGATTTCATATTTATATACTGTAGTTACATGTGTCTGTTGTGATGGACGGCAGGCATGGCAGCCTGGCCAGGATGTCCCTCAACAGAGAAAGGGAAGAAAAGCAGCCTTTTCAGGGCACTACATCCCCCGGGACACTAGATGGTAGTTCCCCTGGACGGAAATGGTTCCCCGGATTCCCTCAGGGCAACATGGGACATGGAGTCCGTTTCTTCAGCCCTGTTGGAGGCTGTGGGTGCCGCCAGGGGGAGCTCATGAAGAACCTGGGGACTATTCCTGGTACACTAACCCGGAAGTACTTCAGTGGCACGAGGACAAAAGCCCGCAGTACTTCCGAGACACTTGAGAAGGATGATGTAGTGTTTGACCCGGAGAAGAAACACTTCCAGGTCATGGACTATAAAAGTACTCTGGGAATACCAGCAAGCCGAGCCGGAGTTGGGTGGTAGAGGAACGGAGCTGCTGGGAGTGGATGATTGTATTATTGATTATTATTGTATTATTATTGGAAGAATTGTGGAGTGTGCGGTGCTTTGTGCACTTTATTGAAGAATTACTATTAAAAGATTATTCTTGGAGCTTTTAACGTGTGTCCTGGATGTCTGTCTGGTGGGTTCAACAGGCCAACAGCGCCTCTAGCGTCCATACTGTTAACCTTCTTGAGAGAGCACATAAAAGTAATTCCTATAGGCTTAGGTTCTGGCACTCTGTCTAAACAAAAGTAACTGAGAAAAAGGTGAGAGAACAGCAGAACAGAAGAAGAGGCTTCAGGGACAAAAAAAGAGCAAGAGAAGATGGTGTGCATCATCTCTTTAAAGAAGCAAGCCTCTTGCTCGTTTGTCAAATCTCTTATGTTTTTATGTTCTCTACCTGGTACCAGTAGTTCCAAGAACTCAATAAATGTCCCACATAATGAAGGTGTGACATGAGCGAAAATGTTCTAAACTCACGTATAGCTTAGACAGGGTGAAAATGCTTGTAACTGAAAGCAATAACTCTGTTAAGTGCACAGTAGAGTACATTACTCACTGATTTAATGAAACATGCAAAATATAAAAGAAAGTCTGCATTATTCATGTGTGTGATTTAGTGATTTCCAGTAAAAGCAAATAATTTTATTTAAAATATGTCACTTTCTACCAGCACATAAAATGGTAACATAATTCCTCTAAAGTTGCACTATAGTATAACGGCAGTAAAATAATCTTTATGATTTATTTATTTAAATTGTCAGTTTGGTAACAGCACCATACAATCCCTTAACACTTGTTCTTAATTGTGTTTCAAAATGAAATATAATAAATAGCCAACCCTAAAAGAAATCCGATATAAAGAGAAGGGTATTTTACACAATGTGATACAGTATGTGGCAAACATTTTTGTTTTTATTTCATATTTAGCTTAGACTAAACACAAATGGAGGTCTCATCTAGTGTTTATGTTGTTTAATATATTCAATCTAGCATCTTTAGAAAGTAGCTCCATCACAACACTTTGCATACTGGTTAGTGCACTGATTACTGCCTCACAGCTCCATTGTCCCACATTCAAATTCTGGCTTGGTGCCTTTGGCCAATTCCAACACATCCCAGGCTGCTTTAATTTTAAACTGTAAACTGTCCCTTCAGGAGTAAGTGTTTTGAATGAATCCTGAACTGGATACATACTGCAGGTACAATGAATAATAAAGAACGATTGCATGGACCGTTGACTGAGTAACTGCAGTGCAGGTTAATAAAATCATTCTCATCAATCTTTATATTTTCTGTTTATTCCATGACTGAGTTACTGTACTACACCAATTAATGCACAGTCGGTGCTTTTGCTTTGATTATTTTATTAACACAGGAGGATATTTGTCTGATCCTAACTGCTGAGTGTTACCTGCTGAGAAATGATACATTCTTGGGTTGATGTGCTGTCTATAGAAAAGTACTTGCAGAAGTTTTTCTATCATGCTCACTGTGGTCATGCTGGTAGATGTTATCTCCATTACTCCAAGACTAGATGCACAGTAAAAATAAATAACTGCCATTTCTACCTGTGACATTATTTGCAGCAACATAATGCCAGTGTCTTAGTAGCTGTTCGGTGGCTTACTTTATGCCTCATGAGCTCTTGCATCAGGTTTAACATCTTTTCCTCTTATTAATAAATTAATTTCATGATTATTAGTGATTGAATAGCTTTGGGGAAAATATATTCATCCTTGGTGGGTAAACTAAATAATTCCTTCTGGAATTCCTCTGGATTTGTCACTATCCAGATAAGCAGGGGATTTTTTTCCTTTGCTCACTGGACCATGTAAGTCATTTTTGAGTGGCAGATATATGTGCTAGAAAATAAAGGTGTCATTACCAGAACATTTTTTAGAAGCAAAACATTATATTTTTCTTTTAATGTCACAGAAAGCTTCGATCAGAACCATAATTCGATACAAATAATAATGATCTAATTTATTTCAATAGCATCTTTCCCATGCTCAAAGCACTTAACAGAAATTCAGAAAGATCCACAGGGTGTATACAACATTTGATACCAATAATATCTGCATAAAACACTAAATAAAGATAAATGCAGCATCTCTAAATCATTGAATTAGAATAAGAGACAATAACCCTTAATCAAATCTAAAAATTTAAATACTACAAGGAAACACAGAACAAATAACATAATTTTTGATAGAAAGTTATCATGAGTGTTTTGCAGTAACTGAAACCAAGGAAGATTGTGGACCAACAAATGAAAGGTCAGTATCTCGCACACAAGACAGTCACCTCCATATAGATACCGTACAAGGGATAGACTGTGACCTGCGTCATGCTGGCTAAAGTAGCAGAAACAGCTGCTGAATGAATTGTCATTATGCCTTGACAGGAACTAAACTGTTACTCTTTAGTGAGACTTGAGGTTCTTCACAAGACAGGACAGCCTGAAAAGAAATGTCTTTTTTTATTATTTTTTTTTATTTTTAACTGTTCGATCAACCTTCTGTCTTTGCCAGACATGAGATCAGTAAGATTGCTCTTCTTGCCACGTTAACTTATGTAAGTGATGCCCAAAATGTCATGGAGTTTCTTAATAGAAAA
Source organism: Erpetoichthys calabaricus (assembly GCF_900747795.2). Lineage (NCBI taxonomy): Eukaryota > Metazoa > Chordata > Cladistia > Polypteriformes > Polypteridae > Erpetoichthys > Erpetoichthys calabaricus. Next base: position 295,680,177 of record NC_041394.2, read on the forward strand.
CACCAGCTAAAAAACAAACAACAAAGGAACAGAAACCAAACTAAAGACTAAAATATAAAAAAATGAAAAGCATTGGCTAGTATGTTTGTATGTGAGGCAATAAGAATATCAAATTAATTAAACGATTTGCTATGGTTAATTGATGATGTCTTGGCCTATAGAGAAGGCCTAGGCAGGCATTGTGTTTTGGAACATTGTTTTTGGGTTTTGCAGCCTTGTACCTCAAAATGGACTTTTTATTGATTTTTTTATTAGAACCTCTGTTGCCTTCCTCATTGTTCAGTATACGCACCTTAACTACAAGTAAGACACGACTTTGACTCCTGATGTGCCATTCTTATTTTTGGACTTTGTAGTGTTGCACCTGGACTCAAGGGTCTTTATTAAATATTGTATAATCCCATTTTGACTAGATAGCTAAAAGCTAAGCTGCCCATATAACTCACCCAGATTCTTTTACAAAGTTGTCAGAATTTGCCCTTCAACTGCATGGCTTGGTGGTTTGTTCAAGGTGTTCACAGTTCTTTTTGTAAAAAAGAGCTTCCAGGCCTCTTTCTTAACTGCACTTTTCCTTGATTTGAACAGTATCCTGAAGCAAATGATTCACTGTTTAACTAGAATAATTCAGCTTTATAAATGTCTTTGAGAATTTCAAAGACCTGGAGGTCCACCAGCATACGCCCTTCAGTCTTTCAGGGAGGTGCTTTGTTTCTTTCAGCTGCATAGCTTCTGGGGTGCTGCTTTGTGTTTTTTGTCATGTGGGATCCAGAACTGCAACCATCTCCATAATAAAATTACAGATTCCAACATTTCATCTCTTGATTTATATTGCACAGTTATTACCATATTACCTAACATTTTTATTTGCCTATTTAATTGCCTCTGCACATTGCCTAGAAGATGAGAATATTGGAAGCAGCATAAACTCTTAACTGCACTACATAGACTGTTTCCTGTAGAACAGCATCACTCGCCATATACGAATGTGATTAAGTGTTTAAGAAAGTGTGTGACCTTCTTTATCTTTGTAATGCTTGCCAGTCCACAGCAACAAATGGCCTGCTTTGTGATATTAAATTTTAATTTCCACTTTTTGATTTTTTTTCTACGTTTTTTTCAAAATCACTTTACAACGCAGATAAATTTCTTAGCTCCATATATCACTTAAATTAATGCACAAATATCTATTTGTATTTACAAATGGAACAAGAAAAAATGTCATAGCTGTATTCTTAAGTATGAGCTTCAGAGGACAGTACTAGTTTTTGAACATCTAAGCACTCAATAGAATCTCATTTAGAAAAGAATTCACAAGGGTAACCAAAAGATTGCTTTGATAATACTTTTTTCCTGGATATTTGTCTTTCCCTCAGGTGTGCTACTGAAAGCTAAGCACTCTGTTTTCTTGGGTTAATTCTTTCTAACATTACATAGTTTGTCATTTGACTGTTTAGCATTCTTATCCATGTACAGTAATTGCGCAAGTACTTTTAAAATGGGTATTGGAGAAATGGAAAAATATGACACATTTTTAAGTGGTAGTGTCATGTTTCTTTCTAGAGAACAGTCTGATGGCCTTCCAGCATGCACAAATTCATTCATATGGTGCCTTCATTTGCATTTTTAAAAAAATGAAGTGATTCTCTAGGGCAAAGACATGTTCATCGTTTTATTCACTGCTATGATGAGTCACAATACATAAGTCACAGACTGTCTTGTATTAATCAGTAAACATTTCAGCAATGCAGTATTGGTTTCAGTGAGAGACTGCACACTGAAATAATTTTGCAAATAGTAGGTATGGTTCTGATGTTTAAAATAACCTAAAATTAACACACAACATCAGTTTAATTATTTGTTAAAAAACTTAAATGTTGTTGAACATTTAAAAATAAAGGAATTCTTAATATTTATCAATTATAAATGCAAGTGAATGAAATGTTAGATGTAATGGGCTTTGCCCCATCCTTTGTTTGTTCCCACCTTATGCCGAGTGCTGCTGTGATTAAAATTTTATGTTATGAACTTACTTTGACTTTACTTAAATTATTTGAAATTACATAAAATTACTAAATTTATGTAAAAGTAAATAATAGGATTGTCACATTTCCATGTCTGAGGATCTCCTAACGGGCTTGATTGAGGTATGTAATAACCTGCCAGGATGAGAGGGGGATGCTATCATTAACATTCTCTTCCCCTTCTGTACCTGTAGCACAGTGAAACTGCCCAATGAGGGCATTTACAATCCCTCCCACTTCCGGTTCCCCAGCTATAAGAAAGAAGATGTCTTTTGTGACCATACAGATGGAACATCTGTCAGATAGACCTGAATCTACAGCTAGAGTTGAACCTATTTGTTCAAGTTGAACCTGAGCGCAAGCAGCATAGAGACGTTATAATATTTGTTGGACATTTTCAGCTAATTAAATAACATGGTTGGTGTCCCCTTTTATTTTTCTGTGACCATTTCTGCACCCTGCCACAATAATATTATAATGTATATTATATAATGTATATTAATATATACATGCATTGTTATGTAATATTTATTGCCAAAAAATTACCGAAAAGGTCTGGCAGTCTTATTAGTTTAGTTAATTTTCCATAATTTTCAACCTATAATAATAACTAGGGTTCCAAGCCAGCATTATAATACTCATCATGTTTAGCTAATTAACACTTAGAGTGAATAAACTCTATCTTCTGTATCTGGCAATACTGTATATTGTAAACATTAATGACATTTTTTGCATTTTCGCTGTTGCAACTTACTAAATTAAAGTAGAAGCAATCACTTATTTACAATGTAAACATACAGCAAATATCCTGTTATACTACATTTCATTTTAAAATCTAATTTGTTTTTCATTAACTTAAACTTCTTACTTGCAATCAGAACTCAACCTCTTGACAACAAAAGAAATGGAACAACTCATTTTAAAATCATGACATCATTACTATGAACATGGAGAGGAGGCTAATAAGATCTTAGCTCAACAAATCCACAAGCAGAAAGTTCACAATGCATTATTAGTAATCACCAACACAGATGTAGATAAAATCATTGACCATTAAAAATATAATTCACACATTTAGTCTACTATAACTCCTTATATTTTACTCAGTTTAAAGAATACAAGACACAATCTAATGCATTGTTTGATTATGGATACCACAGCTAGATACTCTCAGTGCAGAGGAATTGGATAAACCTCTGGCACTATCAGAATTACTCAATGCTATGAACTCACTTTAGAGCGGAAAGCATTACCGGTAGGTCCTGATAGATAGATAGATAGATAGATAGATAGATAGATAGATAGATAGATAGATAGATAGATAGATAGATAGATAGATAGATAGATAGATAGATAGATAGATAGATAGATAGATAGATACTTTATTAATGCCAAGGGGAAATTCACATGATGAATTAGATGGCTACCTTTCTGAATTTTATAAAATAATTTCAATTAAGTTACATCCCCTTTTATTAGCAGTATTTATAGAAGCCAGAGACAATAAAATTCTACCTCAAACTTTTCGCCAAGCATTAATTAACATTTTTCCTAAGAAAAATAAGGACTTATTACAATGTGCATCATACATACCAATCTCACTCCTGAATAATTATGTCAAGATACTCTCCAAAGTTCTAGCTAGAAGGACTGAGAAAGTCCTTCCTTCTGTAATCACAAGACCAAACTGGATTTATTAAAGGTAGACACTTAGCTTCAAATCTTTGATGCCTATTTAATGTAATATATTCATCATAAACTCTAACACTCCGTGGACCTTATTATCTTTGGATGCATAAAAAGCATTTGATGTGGTTGAATGGGACTACCTATTCAACACATTTGGGTTTGGCCCGAACATATGTGCATGGATCAAACTATTGTATTCCAGTCCATAAACTTCAGCTTGTATTAAGAACACTATCTCAGACTACTTCAAACTAGAATGTGGTACTAGACAAGGATGCCCCTTTGCAATCACCATTGAGCCATTGGCTGTTTACTTTCGAAATGCATTGGAAATAAAGGGGATTTTCAGAGAAGGACTTGAACAGAAAATAATATTATATGCAGATGATGTATATATCAGGCCCAAAAAATTCTGTGCCTGCAGTACTAACTGCACTAGCAGAATTTCAAAATTGAACAAAAGTGTGCTTTTACCAGTACATTCTCTAGCAAACAACATTAGATTGGACACCTTCCCTTTCATCATTGTAGATCAGTTTAAATACCTACGGGCAAACATCACAAGTAAATATAAAGCTCTTTTTCAACAAGCTTTTGCTGTCTGCTTGCAAAACCTTAAATAAGGCATGCATAGATGATCTACCCTCCATCTTACTTTAAAAGGGAGAATTTATACTATTATGATGAATATCCTCCGTAAGCTTCTGTTTCTATTTCACAACATCCCCATATAAATTAACAAATCATATTTCAAGAAATTACATTCAATCTTAACTTTATTTATTTGAAATTCAAAATATTCACACATCCAAAAGGTGACCCTACAATGACCTAAATCAGAAGATGGCATGGCAGTACCTAATTTTCAGTTTTATTACTTGGCGACATATATACAAGCTATAAAAACCTGGACACTGACACAAACAATAGAAATGAAATCCAGCAGTACTTCTTTATATTCCCTGCTTTGTACACCAGTACATACAGTGGAACCTTGGTTCACGAATGTCTCGGTACAACATACAAATCGGTTTACGACCAAAAAGTTCGCCAAACTTTTGCCTCGGTTCACGACCACACACTCGGTATACGCCAAGCCAGTTTCCCTTTCGGTTTGTACATGTTCAGTCTCTCCCTGTGCATTTCCTGTGCAGCGAGCAAGCAAGAGAGAGAGAGCGCGACACACACACACACAGGCGCGCGAGAGAGAGGCGCACACACAGGCGCACGAGAGAGAGACACACACACAGGAGCGCGCGAGAGAGAGGCGCACACACACACAGGAGCGCGCGAGAGAGAGGCACACACACACAGGAGCGCGCGCAAGAGAAGCGCACACACACAGGAGCACGCTAGAGAGAGACACAGACACACAGGCGCTCCAGGAGAGACAGCGAGAGAGGGAGGACTGGACACATAAGGTAGAGAAGGCTTGTTTTTGTTTTCAGTTCTGTTTACAGTGATCGGTTCATAGCGTGCATTGTTGCAATGTTACTTTTCTTGGTGGTTTATTAAATTACGGATTTTTCAAATGTTCATTTTTTTCCCTGTGCTTAAAACTCATTAAAAAAAAGTGTTTTTAGCGAGCGATTCCTAGCACTATAGCGCGAACTATTGCAGTGTTAATTTTCTCTGTTGTTCAAGGTTTTCTCAGTGTTATTCAATGTTTTTACATTTAGTTTACTATTACGCTGTGCATTCTATGATATAATTAACTATATTTGTGCTTAAAAACTAAAAAAATATATATTTACATACAGTTCGTACGGCCTGGAACGGATTAATTGTATTTACACACAATCCTATGGGGGAAATTGCATCGGTTCATGACCAAATCGGTTTACGACCAGAGTTTTGGAACGAATTATGGTCGTGAACCGAGGTTCCACTGTACAAGGTATTGTCAATATACTAACAACCTAATTGTCCTTCATTCACACAGAATATGGAACTAATGTAGGAAGAACTTCAAGTTAGAGAATGTTTTATCTGTGGTACCTCTACATGATAACCACATATTTCCACCCTCTCAAGTTTTTAATGTTTGGAAAATGTATGGGATTAAGTCATTTAGAGATTTATATATAAATAATGTCTTTGCATCCTACGAACAATTACACTACAAATTTAGCTTCCCATCTATTCCCACTATCTTCAAATTAGAACCTTTGCTAAATGAAATCAGCCCAATTTTCCTCACCTCACACCTATTTCTATTCCAGAAGAGATATTGATCGGTCTTGAAGATTCAGACAGCATTTCTAAATTATATAAAACCATTTTAAAGTCACTTTTGACGATACCAGAGTACAGTGGGAAAAGGATTTCTCACACAACATTTCGGAAAAGGAGAGGAAGGCAACCATGCACTTTAGCTCCATATGCGCAAAGCTTTCAATTATTCAACATAAACTCTTTTATTGAGCACATGTATCGTGTTTAAAATTGTCTAAAATGTTTCCAGGGCAAGATCCAACCTGCAAACATTGCAATCAAGCACCAGCCTCACTAGACCACATGTTTTGGATGTGTACCAAATTAACATCATTGTGGACAAAAAGTTTTGTGTCTATCAGACAGCCTTGGTGTCATAATCACTCCTAATCCATTAACAGCTGTGTTTGGCGTACTCCCAGATGGGCTTAAAATGGAGAAGGACAAACAAACTGTAATTGCCTTTACTTCATTATTAGCATGTAGACTTATCTTGCTCAACTGGAAGATTCCTAGCCCACCTCTTTTAAGTCAGTGGGTAAGTGATGTTATATACTATTTGAAATTGGAAAAAAACAAATTCTCACTTAGAGGATCTGTTCAAAACTTTTTTTAAAACCTGACAGGATATAATCAATAACATTTTAAAATAAGCATTCATATTGGGGAGAATTAATTCTTTTCCTCTTTACTACTCTTAAAGTTTTACTCTGGCTGTTGGCCTTCCCCTCTTTCTCATGGGTGGGGTTTGAATTGAGTTTAGTTTTTTTAAGTTTGACTTGATCGTATGGAACGTTATATGCTTTTAATAAATTCAATAAAAGATGAAAAAAAAATTCTTACTTGCATGTATTAATCAACATGTAACATTTTGTCACTTTCCGACACCCTATACAGAGAGTATTACAACCTCAACTCAAAACGTCTGCTTTTTTAATTGATATAAGTATTTTACCTTGAAACTTTTGCATTCCTCAGTTCACAAATATCAGAATATATGTTCATAACTGTATTTTCATTAGACAACTTATTGCTTTTTTTGCAGTAGTTAATAAGAAATGGCCACTTTAATTCTGCATGATTGGAAGCACTGCTGATGAAGCTGGCAGTGATTAAACACTTCGGTGTCACATATGATAGAACAGTGGAACATTTACCACTGTGATTATTAAAGCTGTCACAATTTAGGATGTTGTCTATTTAATATATTTTGCTAATGCTAATACTGTGAGATTGTTGCAGTGTTCAAAATTTGAACCCACTACAAGACAGTTTGAGGCTCCTACCAAAAATATTTTCTAGTTTGACAAGTCTTTTAGCTTTTACATCCAAGTTGTGACAAGGCTGAGAACATGAGGGCTATCCTCCACGTAGGTTATAACAGATGCCCAGGGCATTCACAGTCTTTGTTACAGTATTGTAGTATTAGTACTGTCATGTGTCAGACCAACATGCATCATGCCACCGCTCTCCCTGAATCATTTGAGATATATACAAAGATCAGCTTCTCTGTTGATACTTCAATGCCTTACACACAATGTCTGCTACCAAAAACAGTATGTCAACCTGCATCTCACTTATCTAAATCATTCATTTTAATGCAGGCAATGTCCCAAAGCTTGGTGTAAATACTTCAGTTGGAATCATAATGGAGAGCTATCGATCTATTTTCTAAATCACTTATTTAGTTTATTGCAGGTAGTTGCTACCTGTGGTAGAGACAGTGGATAAGGTGGTAATCCATCACAGGAAATACAGAAGCACATTCACGTTTATTCTCAAACCAGGCCAATTTAAAGTTACCAATTAGTCTTGTGGGTAAGCAAGCTGCAGCTCTGACTAATTTGCTTGTGCATTCATTTTCAGTCAGGCGTACTCTATGGCACATTTTATGTTCCTTGATACCATGCATGTGCAAACACTTTATGGCACATAAAAGTCAGTGTTTTCATTTCATTGGATGATGACATCTTTATTGCCCTTGTAAATCAAATACCTTTCCAGTGTTTCTTTGATCAATATGATGTAGCTGACAAGAAGGAAAATATTAGCCTGCCTGCAATACCTTTGATATAAAGGTAACGCACATGGCATAGCTCACTTGGCTCCCTATTCCGTAAACTAATGATAAATTCTCCCAATCAAAGTTATTTCTTCAAGATGTCGTAGAATTTGAAAGTTTCTCATCTTTCAGACTAAATGACAAAATATTTATTTGTTAATAAAAACAAACTTTACCTCAACATGATCCTCAAGTAACTAGAATTAACAAAATTCCAAAGGAATGACAAATAACATGTAATATCATTTAAAGATATACATCTATGATACTGTTCAGGCAACATCATAAAGTGTAATGTAGTGTACAACAGTGTAAAAATACTTTGCACGTGTCATGCAAATCAGGAAAATGATGTACTGTATTAGACTGTTACAAACCAAACATTCACCTCTGTTTGGATGTGCAAGTAAATGTAGAGTACATGGAGGAAAACCATAGCTTTTAAATATACCAGCAAAAAAATAAAACATATACATCATTGTTACATGTGTGCTCCTCACATACTGTAGTTTAAAGAGAAATTAAAGAGAATATCTACTGTAAAGGACTCAAAAGGCTTGGTGATAGGTTGTTGGCCTTAATTTATCAGATTCACTAATTGTTTTAACTTTAGTCTGAAATATATGGACTGTTACACGAATGCAAGGCTTGCCTTTGTATTTGAACATGTATGTACTGTCGCAAAAATAACTTTAAAAAGTATTTCTTTGTCATGTTAATGCAATTTGATGTTTATCCACCATTTGAAAAATACTTCTGTTAACAACATCAATGTGAATTTAAAATAAGGTAGAAGAAAGAGAGTAACATTCCAGGCAGGAGACAGAAGCTTTGACTAGTTAAGTAAGATTATATTGTGATGTGTGTCTGGCAACACATTTTCTTGACAAAAATAATGAATAAACTAAAGAACAAGAAAAGTTGAGATAAATTATGAAGCATTAAATGCTGAGGAAAAGGCATTAATATTCATTTTTAAACTTGCCTCACAAAATGTATAGTGCAAAGAAGCAACTTCAAATAGTTAATAATTATAAAACTGTTTCAAATACTCAGGGAATTGGACAATTTCACTTGTATTACTGTATATGAGGTTAGACACCAAAATAACCGGACTGGTAAAAAAAATATATTTATTGATGAATTACAGCTTTCTAAACATTGTCACCTTCTTGCCCCTCCCAATCTCTACACCACTCCATATGTATCTTCCATTGATTGAAACAGTGCTGGAAGGCTTCTTGCTTGAGGCTCTACAACAGGCTTGGCGTTTCTGTCTTCACTTCATCCATTAAAGAAAAATGTGTTCCCTTCAGCTCACTTATGATTTGTGGGAACAAGTAAAAATCACAGGGAGCTAAATCGGGCAAGTAGGGAGGATAATCGAGGACAGGAATGTTTTTGTCAGTCAAAAACTTCTTTACGGAAAAAGCATTGTGCGTGAGAGCATTATCTTGGTGAGGTACCCACCCCCCTTTCCTCCACAAATCAGGTTCAGGTGAAAGAATTTTTGGTAACATTTACGCACAAACTTTTGTCATGTGAAGTTCTTCATGCAAAATGCGTCTCACTGATTCCCTGTCAATACCAGCTAACTCTGAGATAGCTCGAAACACCTAGGCGACAATCATGTAGAACAATCTGATTCACTGTTTTGATGTTTTCATCCATCTGAGATGACCGTGGGTGACCTGGCTGTTGAATGTCTTCTACATTTTCAAAACTTGTGTGCAAGGCAAACTGTTATCACCATACACTGTTTTTATCATTTCATAAGTTTCTGTGGCCATTTTGTTCAATTTCATGAGAAATTTGATGTTGATTTGCTGTTTGATTTTTTTAACCCGACATTATAGTGACAACTCGTGTAGCGATTGTTGCACAAATACTGACTGGGATATTCACAGAATATATCTAGCTGGTTGGCGGTTTGAGAAGGCGTGTAGGAGGAGATATAGTTCTATGATTAACGTTTGGCCGACCTTCAGACGCTTTTCCAGGATAGCCCCAAGCCCAGTCCAGCTATTTTTGTGTCTCACATTGTATAGTGTCTATCCATCATATTAATTATAGAACAGCTGCGCTGATTTAGAATTTGAGCCGCAAACAAATTTAGAAAATAGAATAAGCATTAGATCTGAACATCTAGATCAGGGGTGCGCAAAAGTAGGTTTACAGTTGTAAGTACATGAGGCCGGCGATTTGAGCACTTATAGGTTTGTACCTAAGTACAGTGCACAAGTGTGATATTCCTTTGAGTTAATAAAGCTATTCTAATAATCATAACCTGCATGTCTTTTTCCATACGAAAAGCAAACTGTGAGCCTACTTTTGCCCACCCCTGATCTAGATTGTGTGTTCCCTTATTTCCCATATTACTGAACAAGTCTGTAGATGCTCTGCACTTGCTTGGGAAGTTGAGTAGATTTATTACTGTCAGAATCTCTCTCCATGACCACTTACTTCAGTTAAGGGTTGCAGGAACTTCTGTCTGTTTTAGCAACATTGGACATAATGCAAGAACCAGCCCTGGATGCAGCATCAGTTCAATGCAGAGTGCACTCATGCACACACAAATCTCATTCTTACAGAGAAAATTCAGGGGTTCTAAGCAATCTATACGCACATCTTTGGAGAACTGAAGAGAAATTAGAGAACACAAAAAGAATATCTACACAGTTATGTGAAGAAAGTCAGTTCCACAGAGACAATGGCCAGTACTGCTCACCCCTGTACTGCGTTGTCAGATTCTGTTCTTCTTTATTCATTATATTGTTAAACTCCTTTCTTCAAATTATCCAATTTTAAAACACATATTTTGATTATTTCATGGTATTGTTTGCATTTTGTCTTGTCAAGTACTACTTGGTTGTTTGCATCATTGCCATGGGTTTGTAGTTTGTATCAGCTTATGACCTTGCAATGGCCATTTCCAAAGTACAACACCACAACAATCATTTTTGTTCTGAATTTGACTTACAACCGAAAACAATATAAAATTAATCTGAATTTAGTTGGAGTGGCGCAGTGGTAGCACTGCTGCCTCGCATTAAGGAGACCTGAGTTCGCTTCCCGGGTCCTCCTTGTGTGGAGTTTGGATACTCTTCCCGTGTCTGCGTGGGTTTCCTCCGGGTGCTCTGGTTTCCTTCCACAGTTCAAAGACATGCAGGTTAGGTACATTGGCAATTCTAAATTGTCCCTAGTGTGTGCTTGGTATGTGTGTGTGTGTGCGCCCTGTGGTGGGCTGGCACCCTGCCCGGGATTGTTTTCTGTCTTGCGCCCTGTGTTGGCTGGGATTGGCTACAGCAGACCCCCGTGACCCTGTGTTAGGGTATAGCAGGTTGGAAAATGGATGGATGGATGAATTTAGTTTGCTATTCCTTTAGCTTTAATGTTCAGTTTGGAAAATATTCTCATTTCTGAATTTGGTTAAAGTGTCTGGTTTACTCCTTTGATATTAAAAATAATTGCGGAGTTGAGCCATTTAAATATTCTATATAGAAACTGTATTACACCAGCTGTATTCTCCCAAATTCCAAGGTGAATCCAATGATTCTTCATGAGGAGTTGTTAAAAAAAAAAATCAGAGTTTTGGAAGTGATATAGATCTGTTACGGGTGTTTGGACTTTTTACTATGAACCAGTCTGAATTTGTTGAGGCAGATGGGCTTTCTGTCCTGGTAGCACTAGCACTTCATTGGAAAGCCCAAGAGTACTTCATTCAAGTAAGGCCATATGGATGAATCCTTTGCCATGGTGTATTGATCAAATGAAGAGAGAGAGAAAAATGTGCAAGCAGGTCCTTTTGTTAGAGAGGAATCCTTGAGCACGGACAATTTTGGTGCGTAGAGGGATAGCATTCCTTTTTTAATATACAGTACATTTGTTATCCCTTTCTTATAGTGGCAATGTAGCTGAGGGATTAGCACTGCTTCATGTCTCTGCAAAACTAATTTGTCTTTGTGTTGTTTTCACATTCTGCCTATTCCTGTATGAATTTTTCTCCAGGTAGTAAATTTTCTTCTAAACGTCCATGTAAAATGAAATGGGACTTGCAACTTGCTCAGGTATCAGTGGCATAGTGGTTAAGACTTTGGACTTCAAGCTCTGAAGCTGCATTATCAAATCCCGCTATTGACACTCTGTGACCATGAGCAAGTCATTTCACCTGCCTGTGCTCCAAATGAAAATACAAAAGAAATTTTATCAATGGTATCTCAGATGTTGTAAACTGCCTTGAATAAAGATGTCAACCCAATAAGTAAATGTACTGTGGATGTGTCTGAGAATGTGATCTGCAATGTACTTGTGTCCCACCCAGGTTTGGAACCTGCATCGCATTCAAGTCAGAAAATTCAGTACTGTATGCCTACAAATATTTTCTTTATACAAGTAAAGGTACTGTCCCCCTTTACAATTTAATGTTGTAACTGTAAGCATGTACTTTTAATAATGTATGTAAGTCGCAGTGCCACAAGACCTACTTTATAAGAATTACACCAATTGCTATGTTAATAGAACTTTAGTCATCATTTAGTTTTGTTAATAACTGAGATTGATGATTGTTTTCCTGTGCGTTTAACTTATTTTGTGCACTTCTTTATGTATGTATGATTTAATCAAGTACTGTCGATGCATTATAGTTGTAAATATATGAAAATAATCTGAGGCTGTACTTTGTTCAAAACATTACACAAAAACAAATTGAATGAAATTGATTGAAGCAACTGTGGTGGGCTGGCGCCCTGCCTGGGAATTGTTCCTGCTTTGCGCCCTGTGTTGGATGGGATTGGCTCCATCAGACCCCCGTGACCCTGTGTTAGGATATAGAGGGTTGGATAATGACTGACTGACTGACTGATTGAAGCAATAAGATGGTGGGTAATTTGGATGACACAGATTAAATAAGGGCTTATAATGTTAATAAAACCAAAAATACATGAATATACAAGTGTGTTGAAAACACAAACAAGCATAAAGAGTTGGAGCACCCTCAGGGGAACTCTCTATAACTGTCATTTGAGAAGTGCACAATGTAAAAAAAAAATCAATATACCGTAACTAAATACACATCCCTAAAAAGATTCCTGCTGTAGCAGCTATTAGATTACCAAATACAAGCATTGCTAGTGACACACAATGTACCCATTCTAGAGATCCAGGTAGGAATGTAAAATCCTAAAAAATACAATAAAGTTTTTTACAGACATCAGTGGAAACCACTGAATAGCTACAGTAGCTTCTATAAATTCTAATCAACTTCTTATGCAATAAATTCAGTCACTTCTGGCATGCCAGACACTTTATTTGCCAGTTCAGGATGGTGTAAGGGCTTCAATTACCCCCACTATTTACAATGAACATCATCAAGTAAAAGCACAACACAAAACACTAAATAAATGAATAGTAATGAATGAAAAGCCAGCCTTGGTATCCAAGTACTTAACATTATACATAATTCCAAATAGCAGCCTTTGATGTTGTATTAATATTAATTTAAGCTAATCAAGCCTTAGAAGTAAAGATTGCATGTTTTGTTTAGGGATTTCTAATTGTCGTCTCAAAATACTGAAAAATACTAAAAATGTGGTTTAGGCTACTTGTTTTTAAGTTATGATAGCTTCCCAGAATAAATATGAACGTTGAATTTTAAAAATGGTTTTCAAAGCCATGGGGGATTAAATTAAGCATTACATGTTATTATTTAAATTCAAAGAACTGGCCACCAGTTTAATTCTATTTTTTTCTAGTTTTATGCTTTCAAGTAAAATTAACAGCTTGATTTTCTTTTTTTCTCTTGGCGCAGCCAGGCACAAATGATTGATTTGGCCAGTTGTTACTAAGCTGTCCGCACAATTTGCCGTACTCTGCTTTACTGTAAAGAATTACTCTTTTGGGAAATGTTGTAGATCTCCCAATGTAAGTTAAAATCCACTCATTAAAACGGTATTAGTAGGAGGAAAAACAATCTATTAAGATTAATATTTCAAATTTATAAAAAGGGGTTATTTTTTAAGTTTTTGAAGTCTCATAGTTAACACCAATTGGTGCCTGTTTTGTGCTTCAAAGGATTGCTTTATGTTATATTAGTTGACTTGCCAAGAGCAGATAATTTGTTTTTGAGCCTTCTTATGTACAGCAGTAAGAAGACACTGCATCACTAAGACTCATTATGCTTAATCATCTCATTACAAGCACATTATTTAATTAACTTACCCACCTTCACTTGTGGAAATTGGCAGGGTGATCCTTCAAGGTGACCTTTTTTGCTCTTTTGACTCTTAATCAGATGTTCAGCAGTTCCCAAGGTAACATGTTAGCATCCCAATATAACGTGCAAGAAGGCTCAGATGAAAGCTGTCTGGTCTGTTAGGCTTTGATTTTTATCATTGTGGTCATGGATACCATAAATTCGGTCTGTGTTGCTAACTGCCAGGAAGCAGACAATGAGGTCTCATGAAAATAAATATGATAATGTATATTATATAAATATCTAATTTAAAGATCTTTATTGCACTTCTGTATGAAGCTTTGGAAAGTAGTAGAAAAAAACTTAATAATTATACAGAGATTTGATAACTATCTGTCTTATCTGTCTATCTATGGAGTGATCACTGATAGCTCAGTAAGACTCAACAGAATAGAATGTCCCACAATAAGAGAAAGCAGGAAAGTTAACCCCATTAACTGGTATGAATCAAGAAGAGTTAACAAAATCAGTCAGTCACTGTCCAACCCGCTATATCCTAACACAGAGTCACGGGGGTCTGCTGGAGCCAATCTCAGCCAACACAGGGCGCAAGGCAGGAACAAATCCCGGGCAGGGCGCCAACCCACCGCAGAGTTAACAAAGTACCCTTTCATTATACTTGTCTCGTAATGTGAAGTAAAGTCCCAAGATGTTATGAATTATGGTCCTCTGTTAATTTTTTATGGTGGCCTATTGTTAGTTTTAACCTAAAGGAATATTAATACATGTGTTATGTGTATTAATAATTTGGTTATGAACCAGTACAAAAGCTTTATTATTTAATATCAAGTGTCACACCATTTTATAGTTTCCACATTTCATTACTGTGTTCCTAGCACATGCTGTCCTGTTCCCAGGGGCTGTGTCCTAGAAGGCACTATGCACTATGTAGCGGATGCTTCTCTTTACAGCCCAATGAAACATTCAGTTCCATGTCCAAGATTACGGATTCACCCACAGAATAATGTCAGCCTTTGCACTCTTAGTATTTTAACTTTTCATGTTTATGTTTTCCGGTTCATGACTCAAAGCATTCCACTTCTTGACTTTGTGTATGGTTTCAGCATCTCAGCTTTGGTGACAATATGTTAACATTTCCAGGCAATTCTTTTTTTGACTTCACTTATCGTTTAGCTCTTCAGTTTTTGGCAGCAGCATACCTGACTTTTAGATAGTGACTCTTATTACATTTCCTCAAATGCATGTGCATCTTCTAGTTTAGTTAACATCATTCTCATAGTTGCTCACATTCCCTTTTTGCCCACAGGCAATTCAGAGAAGTCAGCTGAAGCTAAAAAAGCAGTTGGACGCTGTCTATGCTGCGGTCTTTGGGTACTTTTGACTGGCACAATATCAGAAGAGTTATTAGGTAGACTGAAATATTTAATAGAACAGGAAGCTCAAGGGCCAATGCCTTAAGCAAATTCTATTGATTCACAGAGCCACATACAGTATGTATACTAATAGGTAATTTTAGAAGTCCAGAGAGTCAGTCTTGCTACAAGAAAGCTAGGAGTTTTAACAACAGAAAATTACAGAAGCTGTTCAAACCATATGTACTATTCTCTATGTATAATATGTAGATTCATTCATTTTTTAAACAGTTAAAGATTTGTTCAGTTGTTAATTATTAAAGAACATCTTTTGGTAGCTTTCACAAGATCATGTGCTAGTCAAGCATAGGGTACTCATGCAGACCAGGCTCATTTAATAACTATCAATAAATGTAAAATGCATTTCTTTGGGATGTGCAAGGAATCTACAGTTCCCAGAGAAAACCCATTCATACATGAAAAGATCATGCCTAATGTCCACTATCTCATCCTGACTTTCCTTAAAGGTTGTCAAGGTTTCTGTTTCAACTCCAAGTCTTGGTGGCTTGTTCCAGAGTTCCACAAGTGTTTGTGTAAAGAAGTGCTTCCTGCTTCAGTTTTAAATGCACTTCCTCTTAATGTTCACTGATGTCCCTGAGTATGTGATTCACCCTTAAGCTGAAAGAATGTTGCTGGATCTACTTTATCAATGCCTTTGAGTATTTTAGATACTTGGATTATGTCCTGGCACAGTCTCCTCTGCTCAAGACTAAACAGCTGTAATTCTCTGAGTCTGTCACTGAGTCTGTCACAGTAGAACATAGCATAAAGTCCTGGGATGCACTTGGTCGCACTCCTCTGCACAGTACTGCTATGTCTTTCTTGTACCGTGATGACCTGAACTGCACATAATACTCCAGATGCAGTGTTACTAGTGCATTATATAGTTTCACAATAATATCCCTTGACATAACAGTTTTTATGATATATCGTAACATTTTCTATGACTTTTTAATCACTTCTGTGCATTGTTTAGTCAATGAAAATGTTGTGTCAACATAAACACTTAAATTCTTTTCAGAGGTTGCTTCCTGTATGACAGTGTTTCTCATCTTGCATTTATAATTTATGTTCCTTTTGTCCATGTGTAGCACTTTGAACATCTCCCTTTTCCTTTCTCGCACTCTCTCTTTTGCTCATCAGTGAACTCTTCTTCCCATCAGTGAGCCTCCACCCCAACTCCCCTCTTGATTCTAGCCTTAACTTCTGGCCTATTGGGTCTGTACCCTTGTCCCACAGGTCATTTCCAGAATCATATGGGTCTATGTTAGTGCCTTTAGTGAAACCCCATACCTAGAGTGCCATCTGGTGCCCCCAAGTATCTGTCAGTATGGTACTATTTGCACCATTGTTAACTATATGTTTCATCCTAAGAGAACACACAACACTACCAGCTTATACTACCCAGGCTTTTCCTATGTTGAAATGTGTAGCCTGATAATCAGTGTGGACTAATATTAGAAGAAACCTTTCCAGTTCTATGCCACTTACTGTACATACAATGTATGCCCCAGGGAAAACCATTAACAGCTAATGGACCTAAACCTAAATTGTACAGTGAAAGATGGTACATAATGAAAGCCAAAGGGTGTAAATCCGTCTGAATGGTGTATTTTGGAAGTGATAGAAGTATAAAATTATCTTATGATCGGTAAGTCAAATAAATATACTAATTATGCTCTTCACTACATTTGAGTCAGTCTGTAGCTGAGTGCTGTATCTTAAAAAATGAACTTTTAGCCATTGTGTAGGTATGATAGTTTTCAAATAGAAACTTTACTTTAAAAAAACACATTTATATGGCATACTCTTTTACAGTTTCCAACAAAAAAATGAACTGATTGGAAAGTAGGTATTCAGAATATGTTTAACTTATTATTTGCATATGTTATGTCAGTCAAGAAAAATACAAAATGGTCTCTAAACCTTAGCCATGGATGTTCACTACTTGTCTTCCTTTCCACCTTCCCTCTTTCTTAAATCAGTTACCCATCTTCTGTCTCAAACTGAATTCCTTACGTTTTCCATTCATAGAATATTTTATTAACCTGATCTGATTCTTATTTACTTCAGAAACAAAACAAATAGATTTCTTTTGTTTCCAACTCCAAAACAAAGGTGAAATTTTCAAAGTAAATAAACTAGTTTTATAACCAGAGGGCCTAACCATGATATTAGTCAGAATAGTGAAAAAAGTTGTTTACCAATAAAACTTATTTAATAACCAGAGCCAGATCACTAAAATGAAAACTAAGTTTTAAGACAAAAGAGAGAGATAGACAAAGGAATACTGAATGTTAAACTGTTTTGCTGGCAATGAATCTAAGATGGACCAGGAAATGAGACCTACTGTATTTTAAAAAGGCAGGAAAAAGGTCAAAACTGAGTAATTAAGAATCAAACACTGAAACCAAAATAAGTCCGCTATATATGCAGTACAGTATATAATTTTAGTTAGCACTAAATATACTTCTGGATCATCCAAGTTTTATACAGTGACAAAAATAAACTAACAACAGAGACCTTAATAAAGAGTCAATAAGGACTTGTTTAATTTATTTTCTTAAGTAACTAGCTCCTAATTAGTGTAAATATAAATGCCACAATGCAGAGGAAAAATCAATAAAAAACACATTGAAGTATTATTCTTGTATAGTTAAATGATGTCTTTATCAAAGGCATCTTACAGCATCAGGATACCTTAAGCTGTTGTAAGGGACAGATTGGAGTCTGCTCCCTTACCTCACCAGGAGGCTTTGGTAAAGGGTGGTCAGGAAGAGAACTTTGATACTCCTCTTTTGTGCCAGGACTTGGTTATGGAAGGATGCTGCATCCACAGCTACACCAGAACAGGCCTCCCAGCAGCCACCAAATGTGCTTAGGAACCTGCAGATCAAAACAGTATGTGACTACCTGCTAAAAGCAGAGTGTCCCATCCATACTTTGATGGCAGCACCTCATCTTGTAAGCCACAGTATGCTTGCAGGGCAGCTTGGGAGTTGTAGTCTGATGAAGCTGTCCTTTCAGGTTCTGTGT
This sequence comes from Erpetoichthys calabaricus, assembly GCF_900747795.2. Classification (NCBI taxonomy): domain Eukaryota; kingdom Metazoa; phylum Chordata; class Cladistia; order Polypteriformes; family Polypteridae; genus Erpetoichthys; species Erpetoichthys calabaricus. The sequence continues at coordinate 295,698,822 of NC_041394.2, forward strand.
TGGGGGGTGGTTGGGGATTGGAGGGTGGTGGCCAGGGGCAGCTGTCAGATGTTGATGGCACAAGGACCATTGTATTCCTGTCTGACCCAGAATAGATAGAGCAATGGGATTACTCTTAAGTTGGACTTTAAAAGAGAGCCTGTTACTTGGCCTGAAGAAAAGGAGCCGGGAGAGAGGATAGACCACACATGACTGAAAGAAGTGGAAGAGAACACAAAGAATAAAAAAAGTTCTCTTTGCACTGGGTAATGGGAGAAGGAGGCCTGTAAATGGTAACTGCCTGTATAAATAAAAAGACTTTTATTGACCCAGGACTATGTCTGTGGTAGTTGTGTCTGAGGTTTGGGCTTAGTAGCACTCCCTACTGGCCACATTGTTTACAGTCCTTTCTTTAACAATTGAAACAAAGGCAGGTTAACTGTCTTGCTTCGGGCCGCACAATTGGATGGAGGCTTGGAATTGTCCTGTCAAACCTTGAGGTTTAAAGTCCAGTACTTTAGTCTCCACAGCATAGTGTACAAGCCCCATACCATATACCTGCAAATTGAACTGAGGTGGTTTTCACTGAGCAAAAGCGCTTTTAAAATCATGTTTATTCAATTGTGAAAAGACCGCAGGAACCATAAAGTGTTGTTTTGGTATGTGTTTATTTTTCTTGTAGGTCACTTTGTTGAGTCAATAAATAATAAATAACACTTATAAAATTTAATTTATTCCTAGGTTGACATTGTATGCTTCATTTGCAGGATGTATCTGGATAAATGATAAATGTCTGCAGAAAGATGAGAAGCGCAATAAAATCACATAAGCTGAAACTAATCTTCCTTATTTATATAATTAACGTCAAATAGTGCTGCCTGAGACAAAACTGTAAAAATCCTTGTTTGGGCATTTTTGTAAGCTACTTATTTCAAAATGACTGATTACAGTGTGAATCGGAGGTTGAAAAATGTTTTTCTTAGTTGTGCATAATAGGATTTGTCTTTTAGGATTCAAGACAATGCAACATCTGCATCTACATGAGCAATGAGGTAGGCCCAGTGAGTGGTAGCATGCCTTCTCACCCTACATGCCATACTGAACATCTTTAATAAGGAAAATAAACTAAACATAGCTGTTTTAATGGCATGTCATCTGCTGAGAAGCCAGCTTGTGCCATGCAAACACCTCACCCCACAAGTAGAGAGCAAAATTCAATTAACTTCAATTCAGTTTATTTTTGAATAGTGAGTGCTGTGACAACTTTACAGCTTAAATATATACAAATACAAACGTTACAGAGTACTAAGTGCATAATGTGTACTGTACATATAAAGATTTGTTTAAACACAGAGGAGGACAAAATACTTCCAAATTGATTAGCATATATGGAACCTAAAATACGTGTCCACTAACAGTATTGTTAAATTATGGGCAGTTTGCAATGGATGATAGGAAACAAAAATTCCAGTCACTAGTATCCCCAGGGGTGGGGTGGTCTATAGTCAGTTATAATGCAAAGCCAAAAGTCAAAGTTAAACGTAGTCACAGTCCTGGAGGCCTATTCTGAATGGACACACACCTCCTCCTGGGCATTCTATAGTAAAGTATGTGCTGGTCCATCTAATATGCCAACATAAACTTTCCATACTTTGATTCCATTAGGAAGTTTTTATTTCACAGAGATCCATAGAAACATGGAAAATTTAACAAAAAGTGTGGTAGACAGTAGGACTTTAGAGACCTTCAAAACTCAACTTGATGTTATTTTGGAGGAATTAAATGATGATGATGATACAACTTTATTTGTCCCCTGGGGGACATTTGGCTTTTCATGGAAGCCCTTTAAATAAGTAAATTCATAAATAGATAAATATATATACATTGTACACACACTATGGACTGAACACACTCCAGAATGACTAAAAAGGAAGAAAATTTAAAAAGAAAGAAAAGAAAACTGACTTGGCAGTTGCAGTCACAGTGTGGCACTATGCAGACATATTGCTGTTGGTATAAATGGTAGTGTTTCTTGACACACTTTTGCTGAACAATTCATTGGTTGAAAGTACTCAGTGTTAGTGTGTCAGAGAGAGGATTGTTTATAATGACGCTCGAATTTTGATTAAATTCTCTCCTTTACTGCTACCTCCAGGGGGTCCAGAGTGCATTCCATAACTGAGCTTACCCTTTTAATTAGTTTTTTGATCCGGTGGGCACTCTTGTAATAACAGAGTTGTAAAAGATGTGAAGGATGTCACTTCTCATATTAAAGGAATGTAGTCTTCTAAGGAAGAAGAGCCTGCTTCTCCCCTTCTTATATAGTTCCTCTGTGTTCCATACCAGTCCAACTTGTCATTGATGTGGACCCCCAAGTAGCAATAGACCACCTCTGCATCCACTCCCTGAATAGAATGACTGGACATTGAGGATCTTTGATGTGGCAAAAGTCAATAACCAGTTCCTTGGTTTTGCTGATGTTAAGATGCAGACAATTCTCTTTGCACCAAGAAACAAACTTCTCAACCTGACTCCGATACTCTGTCTCATCCTCTTTATCAATACACCCCATAAGTGCAGAATCATCTGAGAATTTTTGCAAGTATCATTACCTGGTGTTTTATATATATATACTGTATATATATATATATATATAGTTGGAAGTGGACAGAGTGAAGAGAAAAACAGACAAGGCTGTTCCTTGTGGTTCTCCAGTGTTGCACACATCCATATCAGAAACAAAGTCCTTGAGTTTCACAAACTGTGGTCTATCTAACAGATAGTCCAGTATTCAGGAAACCATGGGCTCATCCACCTGTATATCTCTGAGGTTACCTCTTAACAGCGATGGATAGATAGTATTGAAAGCAAGTGGATTGGATTCGCCAATTTTTTGGCTTTGTCTGTTCTCATCTAAATCTTTCTAATGTTCCAAGTCGCCCAGCATCTCAGTTGTCTTTCCCATGATTAAAAAAGCTTGGAAGAAGAGCATTGCCACAGCAGTATACCAAGAAGAAAAAACACTTCACAAAGAGTATTACCTGCATCATGGCTGGCTAATTCATCTTTTACAGTATGTATAAGCTGAGACCCTTCTTAAAATAAGAAATGAGTGAACTCTTTGGTCACCCTTGATCAGCTACAATGGTTTGAAATATCACAACATAATCACTAATACTCTGTGTGGCCTGTTTGCATGCCATTATCTTCTAACAGAAACAAAATCATTTATATGTAAAAAGTGGATAAATGTGAGTTTCATAAAGAATCTATCCTGTTTTTAGTATATGAAATCTCTTGTAATGGTTTTACTGCGGACCAGGGATAGGTGTCTGCTATTCTCAATTGCAATATCCCAGAAAGTGTCAAACGTGAAAAGTATTTCTTAAAGTGGTGGTCTGACTAAATGGCATATGCTCTTCTAAAATCTTTGATACAGGACCAGTTAATTTTACGATTTTGGAGATTTGCTGATAAGGTTTAATGTTTAATTTTAATTTAGCAGTGCCATTCTACTATAGGAATATCTCTTTCTGAATACAGTACTTGTATAGATTTAAACCAGTCCTGTTGGAGTGTAGTTCTTAATACTCCAGTGTTCCTATTCTGTCAGTATATCTTACTAGGCTCAGGAGCATTCAGGAGCTAATGCAAGAAAATCTGAAGAACGAGGAAGCCCCTGCCTGATGTTTTACTATTTGCAAAAGAAAAGCAGATCCAGAGTTTTGAGCTGGGCAGAAAGTGTTTACTCACAATGTGAAACATCTGCCTGAAGTTTCCTTCAGAGTTATATTGTACTTTCCTGATCCTCAAAATTGTGATAACACAGTTGAGTATCTGGTACTTTGGCAGTGTTATACTCTCTTTGGATAATTTCTCCAATTATTCTCCAAATAATGCCCTTTTCTTTGCTGCTAAAACAGACAGGCACATCCAGAGGCCACACATTAGAAAGAGAGCTCTGTTATCTTTCATATTTTTTCTTTTTGCTAAGAATCTTAGTTGAGGCAAAGGTTTTCATAGGAAAATACTGAGTGCTTGATTTGCTATACCTTTTTTGCTTAGTTTGTAAAATTTTAGTGCAATATGAATACTGTATTAATGTATTATTTTTATTTTTGGTTGTGTAACCAGGGCCGTCTTAACGCATGGGCATGCTGGCCAGTTGCCCAGGGGCCCCACGAAAATAAGGGCCCCATGCCCATTATGTATGTTGTGACTTGCTGAGTGGTTGTGTAGGTAGGGGTCCCAGGGCCTATAATGTTGTTAAGATAGGCGTATGTTACTGCAAAACCACAGGTGACACAATTTTGTGAGGCCATTTTCCAGATGCCATCCTCAGTTGGAGGAAAGTATGGGTTTGTGTGTAGTGACATCTGACATAATTGTTATACAACTGCTAAAATATCAGCACAACTCTCCACCATGTTTCTGTGATTGTATTTCAAAACAATAATTCTTTATACCTTTCTAATAGTTCTTGATCTTGATTCCTTAAATTTCTTTCAAACTTTGATCTTTGGTTTGCAATTTGGTTTTGGTGCTATGGTTCTATTGACTCTTCTCTACTCTGATTCAATTAATTTCCCAGTCCTTTACATTCTCTATTTTCTTACTGTTCAGTTTGCTGGCTGTATAATAAATTGGTTTAATATATCATTGACCCACCTTTTAAAATGTTGTGGCACTGTGACATATGGTTGTCATTAATTATTTTGTAAGTCTTGACTACCCTGTGTATCTTTTGGTTTCAGTTGTAAGGAATGCCTTAGCATAGAGCAGTTTTCAAACAGGATGTATAGCACATTTTCATATATGAATGCTAGCTCAAAGTACTTTACCAGTGCCATTTTCTGAGACTCTGAGGCCTTGGTAGGTTCTTATAATGTTGGATTATAAACATAATGAGCCTCCAGCACTACAGAAGATTTAATTGTGTTTGGAATATTCATCTGAGCAGTCACTTTGTAAGGCTCAGTATCCACAGCTGTAGTTTGTGATTCTGCTTAAATTGATAGACTGGTAAAAGATAACTGGTTAGCTCTTTTAATGGGATAGCACTCTCTCCCTTTAAAATAGTATTTGTTTATGCTGGTTTGTTAATTTCTAGCCTGTATCACCGACTATGATCCATATTTATGGACTTCCTTTCGACTCCTGTAAGAGGTTGCCTCATTTGTAAATGTTTGAATTCGCAGTATGTTTTGTTTATTTGGTGGACTCAAAAGTCAAAAGTGTACCAATTCATTATTGCATATTCTTTTTCATTTTCTATTTACTTACTTGGTTAATCATTTTGATTTACTTATTTTGCTTCTTTTCCTTGTGAGGGATTTTTGATATAGACCAAGTAGAAGTTTTATGTTTGAGCTTTATAGCTATTACCAGTTAAGGGTAGTAACCATTTGTAAAATTTATAAAGAAAAAGTTGCTAACATATTTTAAGACCTCAGTGTTAATTATATGACATGATAATCTGTTTCAAATTTCCCTTCAACCATTTCCATGAAGAAATTGGTTTTAGGTAGCATCCTTGTTTAATGTACTTTGCCTTCATTTACAATGGGCTCCTTGAGTCTTTGAGAATTTTGAAGACCTAGATTATCTCTTCACATCATCTTCATTGCTCAGGATTAAAGATATTTAATTCCTTTAGCCTGTCTATGGAGGCTGTTTAATTCAGGGATATGCTTACTTTTTCTCTCACCTTCAAGAGATTTTTTTAATGTTTTTTTTTTTTGTAGCCAGGTTACCAGAACTGCACGTCATTCTCCAGACATGATCTCACCAATGCATTATAGAGTCTCATTGTTAATGTTTCTTGTCACTTAACCCAAAAGAATAGTCAAAAGCAGAGAGATGGGTAAAAGCCAGAGGTAGTTCAAGAGAGAGACAGAAGTTGTAAAACAGTACAAGCACAGGCAAAATCAAAATAGACAGATAACATTTCTAAAAACAATAAAAAATGAAAGGTACATCACTACAAGTAGGCACTACAGACATAAAAACACTTTTTCAGAGGGTACAAGTCAAAATGCTCATGGAGAACCCAAGGCATATGTTCCTTTTTTCTCTTTAGCCTGTCAAAGGACTGCCACATATAATTAGTATTGCCAAGCAACACAGATGGATGGGGAGGGATTACGCATAAACAGCATGTCAAGGGAGGAAACATGGACGCAGCCTAGGTTCATAGCTTAGTAGAACTTTTTTACAACATAATTTGTCACTAAATGAACTTTTGACCAAAAACACATTATTGAATACTAATTTGATCCTTTTTAATAAAATAAATAAATAAACGCTATATTTCATACCCTGTTTACTTTCCTTATTGGCTTGCTTTATATAGTTGCTTCATAAACTAATCAGACAAAGCTTCACTGGCAGAAAAGACCCTTTGGCAAATAACACAAACGTTAAACTTAATTGCTAAGCTTACAACTGTAATTTGACTCAAAGGAATTATTTTACCGAGGGTGGAATATCAAGTGTGATTCAATAAATTGCAAAACACAAAACTGTGCCAAATAAGTCGGCTGTGGTAGAAAAGAGGCTCATTTGTATATGTGCAGACATTTTGCAAATTATGAACGAAAACTTTCCTTTCTTTTCCTATCCAAAATGGAAATCCAAAAAAGCTTTTCACAAATTATATGCTATTCAGAGACTCCTTTCTTTCAGTTTTTCACTTTCTATCCCTGGAATTTGCTTCTTTGTTAATTAGGTTTGCATTAGGCAGTCTTTCAAAGTGATCCCTACTGTGAACACCATCTTTAAGCAATTACAATTTTGTCTTTTTTTCATTTTCTTTTTTCTGTTTTTTTCTTCCTTTTTTTTTTTTTTTTTTTTTGCTTAAAACAGATGCTTTCCCAGGAGGTCAAACTTAGGGCAAAGAGATGCTGTCATCAGGCATATAGCTTTACATTTATGGTAAATAATATGAAAGGTTAACAAAAATGTACAGTTGTTAAACACTGGTGGCATAAAAGTACTTGCCAGATGTAGTTAACTAAAACATGCATAAAGCAGAGCTGTCATTTATATTTGTCTAATAAAAAAATGACCAATAGGCAGATACCACAGACAATTTTGCTGTTAGGTAATATTTGGCAAGCATTCTTGGCATAGTTTCAACAGTAATATAACTCAGACTTGTCACAGTAGCAACCGACACATGCGTTTAGTGAGTAAGTCAGCATTTATTAATCCTAAAAATGTAATGATGCTTTCTTTTCTGATATTGGTTCTGTCAGTTTTCTGAGTCAATTTTTTGATTTGTGGTGCCAAAAGAATGAAGAGCAAGAAAAGAATTTGATCTAGTGCTTCAGTTAGTCCAGCAAATGAAGAGAATTGCTTCTTTAAACACATTTTCTTGTTTTAAAGTGTTCCCTCCCTGGAAAACTGATTATGTTTTAATTCCATATTTGAGTCATATTTTACATTTTAGCTGGCACATTTTAGTTAAGTTTATATATTAAATGTATCTCATTCCATCTTCCAGTACACTTTACACTGTACACCTATACAGTATACGTATGTAAGTAGCCAATTGCATTTTTTTCTTTTTATTGACAACTTTGTGCATTAAAGAAACATATCCCTTTTATTCATCCATTTTACAAACCTGTTTTTTCAATTACAGCATTGCTAACTAATCTGGTACCATCAATTGCTAAGTAGGACTCAATTATGGACATGGCTTCAGTCATTAAGAAAGTACACACTTCTGCATAGACTCTACCTCACTTAAGCAAATTTAGTGTCACCAATTTTTATAACAAGGACATCATTTGGATCTTTTTAAGACAGAGTGCCCAGACAGTGAGCTGAATATGGTACTTAGGTTTTTCAGAGAGTTTTCTCTGACTAGTACAGTTCCTACTAATAATACAGATGAACGTGTTAAGTTAATATACAGCTCTAAGTGTGTGTGTGCCATGTGTTGGACTGACACCTCACCATACATTTGTCCCTTGCCAGTACAGTCAGGATAGGATCTGCTCGCCATGACCCAGAATTGTTTTAAGTAACTTTGAAAATAGCTGGAGGAACAACCTAAATGAACTTCATTCGTTTATAGTACACTTTAAATTAAAGAATAATCCACCTTTTGTTCTACCATATTCATCAGGCTTGTTTGGGGCCAACCAAAAGTCATGGTGTATTTTGCCTGTACTAATTTGAATACAGTTATAAACCAAACTTTGTATTTTTAGAATCTTTGTTTTTTCAATTTATGCAATTTTCTGTGATTTTACTTTGTGCGTTTATGGTTGTATTTGTCTTACTTATTGATTCAGTATGATGATGAAATGACATTATTTTTATAATGTATTTCATTCTGGTGCTTACCCTGTGCTTTATAGGTGCTTATTTATTCTCATAAAGCTAGTGCATTTTTTGTAATTTTAAAGAGTATTTAATACTTTACCACAGCAATCAGCAATGCTCATAGCATCAATGACTTCTGTTTTTCTTTGATGCTAGAAAATACAAATTCAATACCAAAGTAAGCCCATGCTGAATCCAACTGATTGGAGAAGCCCTAAGCATTATCTCCATCTTCTTATCTGTCATCCAAACAAGAATTTTCCCATAACATCACACCTTATTCATATGCTTCATTTTGTTAAGAAAGGAGGTATTCTATGATTTTTTAGGATTGAGTTATCTGTACAGAGAGCAGATTTTTTTCCTCTTCCTATTTAACATTATATCATTTCCTGATATCCACCCTTATTCAGCCTCAATGTTGACTTTGACATCTACTACTATTTCTGTTGTATTTATGAAGTACACAGTTTCTCACTTACTAGAACGCTCTTTATTTTATTAATTTGTGTGCAGAGGGTACAGACCTATAAATACCTGGGAGTGCAGCTGGATGATAAATTGGACTGGACTGCCAATACTGATTCTCTGTGCAAGAGAGGACAGAGCCGGCTATACTTCCTTAGAAGACTGGCATCCTTCAACATCTGCAATAAGATGCTGCAGATGTTCTATCAGATGGTTATGGCGAGCACCCTCTTCTATACGGTGGTGTGCTGGGGAGGCAGCATTAAGAAGAAGGACGCCTCACGCCTGGACAAACTGGTGAGGAAAGCAGGCTGTATTGTAGGCATGGAGCTGGACAGTTTGACATCCGTGGCAGAGCGACGGGCGCTCAGCAGGCTCCTATCAATTATGGAATGTCCACTGCATCGACTAAACAGTGTCATCTCCAGACAGAAGAGCAGCTTCAGAGACAGACTGCTGTCACTGTCCTGCTCCACTGACAGACTGAGGAGATCGTTCCTCCCCCACACTATGCGACTCTTCAGTTCCACCCGGGGGTGTAAACGTTAACATTATTCAAAGTTATTGTCTGTTTTTACCTGCATTTTTATTACTCTTTAATTTAATATTGTTTTTTGTATCAGTATGCTGCTGCTGGAGTATGTGAATTTCCCCTTGGGATTAATAAAGTATCTATCTATCTATCTATCTATCTATCTTTATTTAACAGTCTAAAAATCACAACAACCAAAAAGCATGTGTGATTCTCACACATGTGTGAACACATTATGCGCTCACTTTTCCAAGCACACATTCAATTATTTTTACAAATGTTACGTTATTCAACAGTTCCTTCTCCTTATCTTTAACGTTCCTGAAATATGCATAACCATACACATAGAGTGTCACACAGAAGTTAAAATGATTATTAGTTAAAAATTTTAAGAAATGGAAGGAAAGTAGAATGTAAAGCAGACTGATTATAAAGGGAACTCTAATAACCCTATTGCTATATTGAGAATGTAGGATTTTGTAAGGATTTTTTAGGACAAGGTGGAAGTGCCTATGAATAACAAAATGGCAGCTAAAATTAATAACAAAATAATAATGAAAAACACAGGATAAAATAATATCAGTAACAGTTTTAATACAAAAAATTACACAAGATCATAACACTGTTGGAGTTAATTCAATGTAGCCTGCAAGGACTTCCTTCCTCTGTTAAGTCGTACAAGGCTAGTACAAACCTTAAACTACCTAGAATAAAAAAGTGTAACAAACAGATCAAACAATAAAGAAGATGGTGGCCAAAAGAAAGGCAACAGGAACAAAAAGTAGAAGGATCAGAAAGGTTGACAACCTGCTTTGTCACACCTTACGTCCTTAAATGACAAATGTAAAATGCTGAAACACCACAATACAATTTGTATACAGAATTCATTGAGACATTTGTGCTCCAATCAGCTATAATAGCAAAAACATGACAACTACTGCAATGACACTACAACGATGTGACAAAGTAAAACAGAATAACATAGAGCAGCATTAAGGCATTAAACTTATCTGTATCTGTAGAGGCTCACTCATGTACAACATCACTTTTATTAACCTGTTATTCTATAATTAAATTTATATTACACTCTCAAGATACTGCTTGTGCTTCCAGCATTTATTTTTGTCTTGTAATGTTTCTTAATCAAATTATAGATTTTTCAATACTGGCTAGATTTTCATTTAATAGAATTTGTATTTTATGCATATTGTGTTTGTTTCCCCTTTTAAGTCTAGGTTAAAGGTTTTGTATACTTCCATGAAGATTATTTTACTTTGTGATATCTCAATAATTTGTATCAAACTGAAATTAAATTTTGAGTAGCTGATTTGGTCTTATATGACAGTAAATATGTAATCTTGTGCTACTGTGTACTTTGTTGATTTATTGTTAGCTTACTTTAATGCATATTCACTATATACACAAAGGAAAAAAATGTTCCCTGTGGCTTTAGTAGTTCTTGTTTCCACAAGATGCATAAATCATGCACTCTATGCAAACCATTACATGAATGTGAAAATGTTGTGTTTCCTCTTGGACTATACCATCTATTTAGTCATGAGCAAGCAAACTGTGGGATACAATCCAAGTCTTCAAAATTCTGAGAGCTGATCCATCAGAATTTGTACAATTAAATAATCCTGTAATCATGGAGAGTAGGGGAATGTGAGGAGAATGCATTTAAGATGATGCCAGTAAACACTCATTCACACAAAGGGTCATGGGAATTTGGAGCAAACTACCAAGTTATATAGTGTAACTGAAATGGGTCACTTGATAACTTTTTGAAAGAATCTAGATGAGATATTAGAGGAACTTTACTATTTAGCTAACCAAAAAGGTTAATGCAAATGGTAGCTTACATGGCAATTGCATCATGTAATAAGATACAAGTACATTAGATATACTGTAAGTTGAAAGAAACTGGAACAAGGTATAAGGATGTGTACACACATACATGCACTGTTTACGGAAATTTGATCTCTCCTTCTCTTATATCTTCATGGTCTTCAAATAATTGTAAATTACTTATATTAAGTGTGAATGGTGGAATAAAATACACTAAAAACTGGCTCTTTTTATGGTTCCATTTTGGTTCCCTGAAGTACTTTACATATAAAGTATCCTTAAAGCATCTTTATGCATTTAGATTAATAACAAGTCACATAAATAACCATGAATAGATGGTAGCAGATTTGTGAAATACCAATGGGTTCATGATTTTTAAATGACTCTTCCTATATACAATAACAGGCTATGTTTGGGTTTTCTTGATCTGTCAGTATGCTGCGAGGTATCCCACTATGCATTAAACATTTCTGTTTTGTCCATATATAAGGAGACCTTTTTAATCCCAAAAAAACAATTTCACATACAAAGGACCATTCACAGAATAAAGTGATTCTTTCTGTGGCAATAGCTCTACAGTATGTAAAACCACACAATCCATTTTATATATATTATTTTTAAGAGATAATATGATGTATATATTACATTGCATTCTCAATCTGACATAATCCACTTCATGGTTGCTTGAGCCTATGCCAGCAGTATTGGATGCAAGATAAGAGTCAAACTGGGATAGGTGCCAGTCCATTCAGTTGCCACAGTATTGCACAGCCACATAAGGCCGATTTAGAGTAATCAAGTAATCTAACAGGTATGTCTCTTGAGATATAGAAAGAAAACTGGGGTACTAGGAGAAAGGATCCCCACACAGGTATAATATACAGACTCCATAAAACCACAGTTGGGCAATGGATTCAAACCTGCAACATTGGATCAATAGATGAGCAATGCTAACCATTGTGCCACCTGGTACACGGTACATTAAAGCCAGTTTTATTGTACAAAATAAATGCATTCTAAAGAAAAGTAAATAGTTTTTAAAATTGTATTTCTGAAAATAGTAAAATCTGCAAACCCTGACCATTCAAAGATCTTGCTTAATGATGTCTCCTGCTTCCTGAAATGTTACAGTTATTGATTTTTCTCTATAAATTGACATGCTGTGTTCATTACAAATCTCTCCCTGAGATTCTCTTGTCTAATTATGTTATGCCCAAAAAAACTTTAAAGACTAAGCAAATGAAGCATCTAACTAAGGTGGTGAAGTCATGGGGAAGAATCAATTGTAAATGCATTTACAATTGCTAGTTAATTTTACTTAACCGTGAAGGATGCAGACTATGAATAGGATGTTGTACCTGTTACACCCGGTGACATTATTCACTGACATATTATGTATCATTAAAATTGATCTATGCTCATTGACAGGTGATGGAGATGAAGTGGTAGCTCAGTGTTGGAATTTCAGGCCTTTATATTGCAAAGACATTATCATAGCCTTTGCATTAGCCATTTTTCTATTAAATTCTTTCTTTTCCTATTTAATGTACCTTTGTTACAATATCAGTTGCTTTAATTTTATGAAGCTCATGCAAAGAAAATACCAATATATACCAGAAGTCATCATTCTCCCAAAGCACACAGCAATAACAACCAACAGCTGTGGGTTATCTCTGCCTCTAATTCTCTATCCTGGGCTACCACTAATCCTAGATATGCAAAATTATGCACTCTTTTTAGTAGCTCTCCCAACAGACTAACTTTTTAATCCCGATCATAATTAAACTTCTGATATACTACCTTTTTCTTATTTATCTACAATCCTCTATCTTATAAAGTCCTATCCATCCTCCTAACTTCCTCTCCACATCCTCCTTTCTACTGCTACACAACACAATGTCATCAGCAAAAAGAATGCACCCAGAAGATGGGTCTTTGAGTCAACACATCCAAAGGTAACACGAAAGAGGTAAGGGCTTAAAGAAGATTGCTGGTGTAGACCTGCTGTAATAGGAATCTTGCCTCTTACTCTGAAACTGCATCTAACCCAGATCCTCACTCCGTCGTACATATCCTGGACAGTCTTCACATTCTTCTCTGGTGCTCCTTTCTCCCTCATGCTCTTCCAGACCTCATAACCCTTTTCCAAATCGATAAAGAGAATATGCAAACCATTCTGTTTTTCCTCAATGTTTCCTTATAAGATTTCTCATTGCAAAATCTGCATCAGTTTGTATGCTTCTGCCTGGCATAAACCCAAACTGGTCTTCCCTATGGTGGTCTCTTCTCTAAGTCTTCTCTCTATAATAACCCTTTCCCATATTTGCATTGTGTGTGACATTAGCTGTATCCCTTTATAGTTTCCACAATCCCAAATATCTTTCTCCTCCTCATAAATAAATACAATCACACTGTCCCTCCACTTCTCTGATATTTTGTTCTCTTCATAGATCTCCTGCATTGGATCCCACAACACTTCTACTCCTTCTTCCCCTAAACTCCTCCACTGGCATTTTATTACCACACCACAAATATTGCTATTCCACACAGTAATGGAGGACATTCAAAAGAAACTATTTCTCTCAGACATCCACTGGCATTTCATCAGGTTCTTGTGAGTACTGTTAGGAAATCTGTCAGTAACCTTGATACACCTAAGTGATGGAACAATTCAGAAAGATGGAGTAGAAGCAGAGGATCGATGGAGCACGTCAAACCAGATAAGGTCTTTAGAGTTTTATATTTCTGCATGGAAGAGTAGACTGAATCCACAGCACTGAGATAGCATCCTTTGAGTTTAGAAATGATGTGTACTGTGCTCTCTAGCTTTTCCTTTTTTCTTACCACACCAGGGACATTGCTATTCCACATAGTGAAGAAGGACATTCCAAAGTAACCATTTCCTGCAATCCTCTGCAATTCTTCTGTTTTGTTATGATTATTATTATTACTATTATTACCAGAAATTAAGTTTTTATCATTGATTATTTGTTTTATAATAGTAATTCTGTTGAAAAAGATGGCTACTCAGTCCATGCAGAATTGCCAGGCACCAAGTTATGCTATCCCACTGGGGGATGGCGCTTGATCAAAAAAGGTTTCCCCCACTCAAGCTACCAGCCAAAACAAGAACTCCAGTAGCTGATGTGGGTAATTTAGGCTGACCTGGGAGCCAACTACTTTAATTATATTGTCACAGCACAGAAACATCTTAAACTGAACATGTTATTGATTAAGTGATATCTTCTGATACGGTTATTTTGCTTGGTACACATGACCACCCAGTTTATTGAGGAGACTTGATGAAGTGTCAAAGTAGTAAGGTTACATTTCACATTTGATTTACTGTATCTAATGCTTTCCTGTATATGCCAATATGGTTATGACAGTTATTATTTTTACTTACAGCTAATACCAAGCTCTGCAGGTTTGGGTTCAGAATTTTTTTCTGTATATAGATATATATGAATGTTAGATTAATCCATAATGAGACATGGCGTTAGTTTTTGATTGTGTACTCTCAAGACACTCATCTTTTGTTATATCAATAAAATATAACTCATTTAAAATGTCCTATCAATTACTTGTCCCAGCACTGGATCATGAAATAACACAATTTCATGTAAAATATTGTACAAGAACAAACATGGTAACAAACTGCAAGGGCAATGCTATTCATATTGGTAAATTTTCTGTCATAATGAGGATATATTTAAAAACTGTATTTAGAAAGGATAAAATGAAACCTGTCAAATGAATTATCTTAGATGAAAGAAGTCAGCAAGATTTTGGCTTAAAGGAAACAACCATCATCACACATTTATTTATATTCCACATTTCATACATGAATACATTTCAAAAGGATTTACAAAACTATAATACAATTTACCTAAATAAGCCCCAACAATTGCTAGAAAAACAGTACCAGTTTAAAATAAAGTCATTTATTAAAGAAAAACATTATTTCCAGGTTCCTTTAATGACAAGTTCTCCTTTGAGAATAAAACAATAATTCATTTTCTATAATTCTTTTTCTAATAACCAATGATTCTTTTCTTTGCTAATCCTCCCTGGTGAGCTTTACCTGACTCCGACTCCCTGGACCAAGTGAAGGGCTTTCTTTTACCAGAGAATACTCAATTAGTCACCCGTGGGAAGCACTTCCAGGCTGAGCAGGGCATTACCAGTCCTTGTGTAGTTCAAAATCTAACAGTAGCCCCCACAGAACCCAACAGGGCAGCCCCATGGAACCACAACTCCCATGCTGCCCTGCGGGGATCCATTTAGGACTTGCCAGAAAAGATGATTCCACCCAGTGTACAGTGGGACTTTCTACTCATAGCAGGCAGTCACCCACTGACCTGTCCTTCCATCCTCCCAGGCCAAACAAGGGCATCCTTCTGTGTCTATGTCCTGATGCTGAGACAGAATATCACAGCTCCCTCATTGACCTTCCTTTATAGTTGCCTCCTGGTCAGACAAGGGAGCAGGGTCTATCCCAACTGGGACATTGGTTTGTCCCTCACAAAATATACTACATTTGCAAAATATACTAATAATACTTGGACAAAGAAGCATTTAAAAAGTCAAGTATATTTTCAGATTAGCATAACATTTACTAAAACCATTGCCTTTTTATTCTACAAATGATGATGATTATTTTTACATAATTGTAGATGGAGAACACTGAGGGAGAGTTGTGAATGCTTTAAGCATATTAGCAATGTCTGTTCAGCTATATAGCCCAAACGAATGATTTACCTTAAAAACTTCATTTGTCTTCAGTGTTCAAGAAGGAAACTGATTAAAGAGAGGTGTGTGAAGAAAAAAAAGGCTTAGAATAGCTTAGTTGGTTTTATTTGCTGAATTCGGTTGTTCTTGAAAATACAGCATCTCATGATTCCCATGTATGGAGTTAAGCCTCCTCTGCAAGATATTTTCTGTACTCTGGTGGGCAAATGAAACAGAACAGCATGGTTCTCTTTTGTTTGCTTTACAAACGCTGTTTAAAAATGTTTGTAAAAGTAAAAACCACAGGCACCCTGTTCTTCACTCAGTCCAATCTACTTTCTAGGCCTGACGATAGAATAAAGAGGATTAAACACTGCAGTAGCAGTCTGTGCTTGACATCACGTGGATATTGTAACCCTTATATTAAAATTTTGTTCAGTTTGCTTAGATGGATTGTTAGGGATTTCTGAAGGATAAGTGGCCGACGTTTGGGTTTTATTGCTTTAAGGCTGAAAGTTAAAAAAAAAAAACAACTTGCCTATATTCCAACAATTATGCATCAAATTATTTTTTCAAGGCTGTTTATCAATAAAGCTAGTGAGTTTAGAAAATAGTTGTTCAGCAGAATGACAGTCATCCATTTAACCCAGTAACAATAGTTTTTTTATCTTTGTTGAGAAAAGGATTGAAAGGACTTTACTCAGCTACATGCCACTGCTGTTCTTTTAATTGAAACTGACAATGTTCCTTAAGTATTCACTCAAGGCTGATACACTGACACAGAAATTGTTTCTTATTTTCCAAGGAATTTGGGTATGGCTGTTTATAAGTCAGATTTAATTACTAAATTGCCAAATGTTCCTTCAGTTCCACCCATTGGCTAGGATGTCGTCTGAGATATGTGATGCCGAACTGTTATTTCCTCTAGAGATGATTATTCTGAAGCATTTTCTCAAATTAACTTAAAATGTTATATTTGAAAATTATTGCTTTAAAGGGCAATATATAAAAAGAGGACTAAACTTGGAGTGAATGTGATGTTTTAAGCAGCACAACGATAACACTAGTGCACTGAGGAGGAGCGAATTTAGCTTTAAGATGGTTTCTTTAGCTCCACCGTCATGCATGAATTGGCTAAAGAGTGGAAAGTTATATGTCTGAGTGCGGGAGTGAGACTGAATTATGCAAACCTGTTATAGTTAGAGTTTAAAATGCCAAAAGCAGTACATTATTTTAACTTATGGAATATGAAATATTAACAAATTAACAATTCTTCAGTCTTGTTTTACATCCTTCTTGAAGATCAAAAAGAAGTTGCAAGAAACACTTCACATTAAGTATCCCTTTTTTATGGTGTGCATGCTCTGTAACAGCTTGGTAATTACTTGCCTAACAGCAGTGTAATTAGTCATTATTTCCATCAACTTACTGCATATCCCAAACTGCAGTATAGGAAAGTATGTAATCAGGTTTGTAATGAATGAAAAATGTGTAATTAACTATAGACGCCCTCAAAAGTGAATCTTTCACTTAACAGACTTGACTCACTGCCTAATCCAGCCACACATACTCATCAGAACACACACACACACACAAAAAGATAAAAAGTTATAACATTATATTTCGAGGGCATGCAGGCTCAGTACAAATCCTTGAGTGGGATATCAAAAGAGAAAATAAAAGACAAGGCTTTAGTTAAAACAGAAAAGAGGATGTATATAGATACAGAGGAATAATCCCAAGTACTAGAAGTTTCTGATCACTTCTACTCTGATTCTTCAGAAAATTCACAAGGATTGTATGGTAAAAAATGTTGCAGTTAGATAAATCTTGATAAATCAATCTAGTGTTGGGAAGGACTACACTTTTGCCAGCATCATAGGACTGAATTTTTCTACATGCTTTGATCTTCCGATCAACATGAATAAGCACTAATTGGGATTCATGAGTCCTTCACACCTTTTTTAATTTTTGCCAATAGGAGTGAAACATTCTTTGATTGTCAACTGCCATGCCACAAGTTGCTTACCTTGATATGCTTTCTTCAGACAATTTATTGCATTGAACCATGTTATGATCATGTGCAGATATTATTTTAAGAATTTATTTTTATTATCTTATAGTTGGCACTGATTTTAACTCCATTTTGTTTTGTTATTGGATGCTGCCATTTTGTGTCCTTGTTATTAGGATGCAGCTTCCTGTTTGATCAACAAAAGTCATCAATTAATATTGTTTTTCATCTGAGATACAGGATAACATGAAAGGCTGCTAAATCAAATGCTTTCTGAAAATATCTTCCTAGTTTTGTACTTCTCACTTGAATTGTGGTTTAATATTCTGGTTTTGACATCCTGATCCTTTGCTTTGCTTGGTTTGTACTCTAGCTTGTTACTTGACTAAGTCTCATCTTCTTGTCATTTTGTTTCTTCCTACCAGTCTTCGTTAGCATAACAAGATGGTAGTTACCCATTAGCTACCCTTTAATTTGGGATGCAGCAACAATTTGGATCCCCCTATGGGAAAAAGAGGGATCCCGAACTGTTTGCACTCCTCTCGACCAAGTCACGACTGCTGCCGCTTTTAAGGGCAGGGCCATCTGGGTGACGATTACCCAAGATGCAGTGGCAGAACCTTAAACAAGCTATTTATGCTCAAAAGCTTACCAGTTTTATGAATTTAAAACAATTCCACATGGAAGAGTGTGATCAAATTCATTTACAGTAACAATGATGTTGAATGATGAAGAATGATGCTGAATTAAGACGTGTCTGGCTGCAATCATTGCAGCTAAAGAAAAACCCAGAAGTAATGTCACTTGTTTCCCTGTCTCCAGGTCTGCAGAAGAAAAGAGAGTAGAGGCACTAGGCAATAGAGGTAAACATTGACATCAGCTGCAGTATATACTTAATCACTTAATCCCTATATATGTATATATGTATGTGTGTGTGTATATATATACAGTGGTGTGAAAAACTATTTGCCCCCTTCCTGATTTCTTATTCTTTTGCATGTTTGTCACACAAAATGTTTATGATCATCAAACACATTTAACCATTAGTCAAATATAACACAAGTAAACACAAAATGCAGTTTGTAAATGGTGGTTTTTATTATTTAGGGAGAAAAAAAAATCCAAACCTACATGGCCCTGTGTGAAAAAGTAATTGCCCCCTGAACCTAATAACTGGTTGGGCCACCCTTAGCAGCAATAACTGCAATCAAGCGTTTGCGATAACTTGCAATGAGTCTTATACAGCGCTCTGGAGGAATTTTGGCCCACTCATCTTTGCAAAATTGTTGTAATTCAGCTTTATTTGAGGGTTTTCTAGCATGAACCGCCTTTTTAAGGTCATGCCATAGCATCTCAATTGGATTCAGGTCAGGACTTTGACTAGGCCACTCCAAAGTCTTCATTTTGTTTTTCTTCAGCCATTCAGAGGTGGATTTGCTGGTGTGTTTTGGGTCATTGTCCTGTTGCAGCACCCAAGATCGCTTCAGCTTGAGTTGACGAACAGATGGCCGGACATTCTCCTTCAGGATTTTTTGGTAGACAGTAGAATTCATGGTTCCATCTATCACAGCAAGCCTTCCAGGTCCTGAAGCAGCAAAACAACCCCAGACCATCACACTACCACCACCATATTTTACTGTTGGTATGATGTTCTTTTTCTGAAATGCTGTGTTCCTTTTACGGCAGATGTAACGGGACATTTGCCTTCCAAAAAGTTCAACTTTTGTCTCATCAGTCCACAAGGTATTTTCCCAAAAGTCTTGGCAATCATTGAGATGTTTCTTAGCAAAATTGAGACGAGCCCTAATGTTCTTTTTGCTTAACAGTGGTTTGCATCTTGGAAATCTGCCATGCAGGCCATTTTTGCCCAGTCTCTTTCTTATGGTGGAGTCGTGAACACTGACCTTAATTGAGGCAAGTGAGGCCTGCAGTTCTTTAGACGTTGTCCTGGGGTCTTTTGTGACCTCTCAGATGAGTCGTCTCTGCGCTCTTGGGGTAATTTTGGTCGGCCGGCCACTCCTGGGAAGGTTCACCACTGTTCCATGTTTTTGCCATTTGTGGATAATGGCTCTCACTGTGGTTTGCTGGAGTCCCAAAGCTTTAGAAATGGCTTTATAACCTTTACCAGACTGATAGATCTCAATTACTTCTGTTCTCATTTGTTCCTGAATTTCTTTGGATCTTGGCATGATGTCTAGCTTTTGAGTTGCTTTTGGTCTACTTCTCTGTGTCAGGCAGCTCCTATTTAAGTGATTTCTTGATTGAAACAGGTGTGGCAGTAATCAGGCCTGGGGGTGGCTACGGAAATTGAACTCAGGTGTGATACACCATAGTTAGGTTATTTTTTAACAAGGGGGCAATTACTTTTTCACACAGGGCCATGTAGGTTTGGATTTTTTTTCTCCCTAAATAATAAACACCATCATTTAAAAACTGCATTTTGTGTTTACTTGTGTTATATTTGACTAATGGTTAAATGTGTTTGATGATCAGAAACATTTTGTGTGACAAACATGCAAAAGAATAAGAAATCAGGAAGGGGGCAAATAGTTTTTCACACCACTGTATATATATATGTATATGTGTATACAGTATATATATATATATATATATATATATATATATATATATATATATATATATATATATATATATATATATATATATATATATATATATGTGTGTGTGTGTGTATGTATATGTGTGTATGTATATATATATATATATATATATATGCAGTATATATATTTATAGTGACCAAGGGCCACCAGAGAGCCCCAAACCACAGACACAGTAATACTGCACATACTATACAAATAAAAAAAGGATTTTTATTCTCTTAAGGCACTTCTTCAGAGACCTCACTCCAATAACCAGCCACAATAATATAATAAAGCACAATAAATCAACAATTCTTCCTCTTCCTCCAACTATGCTGAGTTTTGCCTGCTGCCTCCCAACTCTGACTCATTCGAACTGAAGCCGTGGACTCCTTTTATGTCCAACCAGGGAATGCTTCCATTGCCATTCCATGTTCCAGGAAGCGCTACCAGGCCATAAAGAAAATACGAAGGCCCCACCACCTCTAACAAAACACAGGGACCCCAACAATGCTGCACTTCCGGACACCAATTTCCAAACACCCCTGTGGGTGTCCCAACTGATTTGCCATATGAGGACCACTGCCACCTGGTGGATGGAACCTCTTCTAAATCTCAGCTTCTGCTGGTCTGTTCATTATTTTCTGTAAGTAAAGAATGTGCCTATATATATATTAGCACATAGGCAGATGAAGAGACTTGCTCAGAGGGTTGTTTTAATAAAGACTGCAGAAAATAAATCTGATTATACAGAAATATTGAAAATGTGTGCAATGAAAAGAACACCATCACAGTAAAGTGAAGAACAGTGGTGTACAGTGAGGGTCAAAAGTAAAGGGTAGTGAATCTTGACAATGCAGTGACAGCATCTTTCAGCACCTTAGACAGCTGCCAGAGTGGCGCCCTCAGATGCCTTTCCTTTATCTATTGTTTACGTTTAAAGTGCTCTGGAGATCAGATTTGTCTTCTTTCCCTAGACTGACGTGTAAGGTAGCTGTTTTTCAGTGGAATTCATGCATGTAGGTGTGAAAAAACACATAATGTTTGATGATCTTGTTTATACACCTGCAGTCAAAATTTTAGTCTTAGTAATATTAGTCAAAAACATGTTCTGAATATAAAGAACCAAATATTCAAACATTTATACATTTTCCCAGAAAAGTCATATCATATTCTTCAAATGAAGATATGATGCCTCACAAATGTGTTGCAATGAAGATTGCTCTTGCCTTATGTACTTAGGCATTTCGCATTACCTGTTTGAAATGTGTCATTTATGATTTGGAAATTGCCGTATTGAATTTAATCACCTGCAAAGGAAGAAATATAAGCAACAGAAACTTTGTATAGTCTTGGATCAATTGTTGCCAGCAATCAATCAATCTTTATTTTGTACTTGTCATGCTGATTCACATCACTAACCACTTACCTTTAAGAGTTGTGTAAATACTGAGCATGTTGAGTCAAAGTACATGGCTATACCAGTTCATTCTGAATCTGATAATCTGAATCGGAACATCATGAACACATAACAAGTTATCATTTTACAGATACTTGCTGCCAATACCTGTCATTGTACAAAAGACAGTGACATTTTGAATTCCTTGATTAACGTATATAGCAACATTAGCATGTTTAAGTTGCCTAAGATTCCAAACTCACTGATTTAATTTTCTTACTTATTGTACAGATTATGAGAAACTGGTTAATAATTACTTGACTCATTACTCATTACTGTAAATAAAGAAGGGTGGAATGGAAGCATTGTGATTGGCCATACTCTCTCAACCCCCCAAGTGCCTGAGTTTGAATCCCATTCTAGTAAATGTCCATGTGTACATTTTCCTTGTATCCCCTGGCTACTGATGAATCTACAACAGATTAAAAAAATAAATGAAAGGTGCTTGAAAAAAGTAGTGATGTTGAAGAATAGGCTGCTGGCTCCCATCTCCAGCCACTGCACTCATTTATCAGCTCAGTTTCTCTCTGTTTGGAATTTGCATGATGTCTACTTGACTTTACCCCTGGTGTTCTTAATTGGCCCCTCAAACTTTTATGTTTTAAGATAATTGATAACTCTAAATTTGCTCATTAGGACTGAATTTTTATGTGAGTGAATTTTTCTTGCAGTGGACTGCTGTTTCTTCCAAGTTGGGTTACTGCTTTACATATAATCGTGCTGCTTGAGTAGGCTTTGGCATTAAAATGAAATAAGAGTACTCAGAATATAAATAGAAGAATAAACATCACACAAATCTATATTTTGGTAAATCTTATTGCGTAAGTTGGCAATGTGAAAAACAACTGTGGACATGGTGCCAGTCTACTACAGGGCCCACTTGCACTTACATCTTTAAAGAGACAATTGTGACTCTAACCTAACACACATTTTTGGGAATATTTGAGAGAAACCCATTCAGACGCAACTAGAACATGCAAACTCTATACAGATAATGACTGGCACAGGATTTGAACCCAGATCTATCTATCTATCTATCTATCTATCTATCTATCTATCTATCTATCTATCTATCTATCTATCTATCTATCTATCTATCTATCTATTAATAATAAATAAATAAAGACTCATTATTTCATGAGCCTGACCAGTGTTACTTGAAACCTTGTGTCCAATGCCTCCTGGTTAGGCAGTTGCTCCCCACAGACACAGTGGGTTTAAAAATAGATGAAAACAAGATTTACTTGTGAAAAGGTAGTGTATAATGTTGTAGAGTGCATCCCTGGCTCCCTTGTATATGTGCTCTATTGTCAGTGTGATCATTTTATATAATACAATACAATTTATTGTTGAATATCCCATAATCACACAAGGAGTGCCACAACAGGCTCTGATTTTTGACAGCCCCCCAGCCTTGACTCTCTAAGAAGACAAGAAAAACCTTCCAAAAAATAACCCTTGT
The DNA here is from genome assembly GCF_900747795.2 of Erpetoichthys calabaricus. NCBI lineage: Eukaryota > Metazoa > Chordata > Cladistia > Polypteriformes > Polypteridae > Erpetoichthys > Erpetoichthys calabaricus. Next base: position 295,722,249 of record NC_041394.2, read on the forward strand.
AGGGAATAAAATGGAAGAAATCTTGGGAACAGCAATTCAGAGAGAGACCCCTTTCCAGGTTGGTTGGGCGTATTGTGGTCAATACAATACACAGAACAGGACACAAGTAATCCTCAATACAATAAAACAGTACAATAGTAATAGCACAAGAACAGAGGAAAATGGAATAGCAAATTCAGGGCCGGATTAAGAGCTTTGGGGGCCCGTAGCACATTTCAAATTTGGGGACCCTTTTGGTCTGCATCATCTGAAGTTTAGATTCTGAACAGTTCAAACCGGACTAAATAATTATTTTACTCTCGATTATAAGAATCTTATAATATTTATGTGAATTTTATGTGTTGGGCCCATAAAGTTATGTTGTGTAAGAAATTTACAGTTTAAAAACGTAAAGATAATATTTTTAAAGACCAGTTTTTCAATGCTACACTTTTTCATTAAATATTGGGTCCACCATTTGGGGGCCCCCGAAATTGCGGGGCCCATAGCATATGCTACATGTGCCTATTTGTTAATCCGGCACTGAGCAGATTATATTGCATAATAGGATTCCGATTTGTTCAGAGTCCTGGAGACCACAGCCATCAATCTGCCTGCCCACTACTAGCCATTCCATAGCTGAGTCAGTACTGGGCTGGTCAAGCTGATGATAAGGCCTTTCTGCCTGTGATTCCTGTGCTCCTGTATTTTATCAAGGGTGTTTGTACATTATTCTGTTGTCTACTTGTATTCCCTTCCAGTAATTGAGTATCCATCCTCACCTCTAAGACATGCACCAGGCTTTAACTGACAGTTCTGCATTTTCCCAGCTTATTCATGTGCTCCATCAAAGGCTGGTCCATATTTTGCACATGCTGCTGAAAGGATAGGTGTTGCATCCTTATAATTTTGTAATAAAGTACATACAGAAAATGAATTGACCAATTGAAACCTTAGTATTTTCTCGTATTCTGTTGATTATTTTGGAACCTTTTACCTTTTAATTTATTTTCACATAACTTCATAAAATTTTACCTAAATCACTCATCATTATCTCAATCTGTTTCAGCACTGATTTGGTTCTAGTTCAATTGCATTAACCCTCATGGAAAATTTTCTGACAAATATGTTGTTGTTGGGTGGTACAATAACAATCTTGTAAACAAAGGACTTCTGGGACGCCAATCAGGTTGCCCCCGTCCTGCAGCTTCGCCTCTATTGGGACCTCTTTTCTTGGGAATCCTGGTTTGTATGGTGTTGTCGGACAGAAAGGGAAAGGGGGCTAGGTGCACTCACTGAGTTGCTTTTCACTCCACTTTTCACTCACATTTCAAGGTTTCAAAATTTAATAAAAATGATTTGCTGGAGTTTGAATATTTATTTATGTTTATTTTTTCGGTTGATGTAATTCTTTAAAAGGTAGCCAACCATGTTGCTGACAAGTGTGACATTACAGTTCATTTATATTCAGTCCCAATTTGCTGTAAAGTTGTTAATTAGTGACTCTCCAGCACCCCTTCCTTTCTGGGCTAGCTATCTGTGGAAAACAACAGACATTGGATTGCTGTCTTCTGATATAAATGGCTTTGTTTTTGCCTCTAGCTATTTTTGTAAATCTAAAATATCATTTAATTCCTTGACTGCTTTACATTAAAAGAGAATTAAAAAATCTTTGATTGTTAGGAGGTAATGCACTAAGCAATTAGTCAGAATGTCCTGCTTATGCTGCATTCTGGCTGTTGCCTGCATTTTATTGTTAAATATTATATAGAGAGGCATTATTTGGATCAGCTTTATTGTAGAACAAGCTTATTAAAGGAAGCTTCTAGGCTTAGGGCCATTTCTTTCTCAGAAATGTAAACACTTCTAAAAGACTATTGAGTTATTGTCTGCTTTTGCATATGTATTATCCACATTTTCTTCAATTTGGTTTGCAAATATTCAATAAAAATCCACTATTATTTGGAGGGTTTGTAATAGAAATTTAAAGATTTTTATTAATACAATACATTTAACCAGCATGCAACCAGTGTACATATCTAAGAAATAAATGCTAAATTCCACATTCTCATGTATTCATCCATTGTCAAACCTGTTTCATTTAAAAAGTTCCAAAGCTCATCCCAGTTACACTGGGCACAAGGCATAATCCAGCTCGGGACATGGTGCCACTGTCCATCACAGGACACACTCCAATCTGCACCCACACCAACTCAATCATGAGTCTACAGTTAAGAAAGAACACATCTCCAAGTGGAAAATTAGAGAACCTAAAGTATAATTTGTTTAGAAAAAGTCCACACTGACAGCGACTGGGCCAGAATTTATTTTCCTTAGCTATGTGAAAATGGCTTTAAGCACCGCACCATGGAGCCACAATCCAGTTGTTAAGTTGCAGTTATATTTATTTTTATATGTTGCCCTTCAAAAAAACTTTTTCAAAATGCCATACAGATTGTCAAGCACAAAGTAACACAGACAAAACAAAGCAATAAAAAGCAAAGTAACTTGCTTACTATGTTTAAGGTAGTGTAAGAGCAAATGAGGAGCAAGCAAAACTGAGATGGAAGAAAACTCTGTAAGCCAAAAAGTTCAGTGTGAAAGTATGAAGGCTCAAGTCCAACTGGTAACACAATTCACTGGGCAATCCTTAGAACACACTTAGGGCTCGTTTATACTTCATGCTCAGAACGCGTACGCGCCCTCATCATGGCTGCCACGCGTTCTGAGCGTTCATTTGATGTGTCCTCTGAACAGGTCCTCAGAAATTAACTCGACGTGTGTGTGAGTTTCAGTACCAGCAAAAAGTCGGGGGGCGCAGTGTGCTAAAAGTTGGAATGTGACGTCAGAGTCTCTGTTTACTATCTACATGTGACAGAAAGCCACTTTGCGGATCCTACGAGATCGGTGAAGCAAAATGCCGACATACAGATGTATTCGTGGTGCTTTTATATTCAAGCGTCGCATATTCCCGATCGTAATGACACAATACGTTTTAAAAGTGTCACATACCGTCTTCTGTGCCGTCTTTTTTTCTAGGGCTTTCTCTGCTCCTGACAGCAACGGATCGCCAGCAATAGATCACCACACTGAGCACATTAAATGTATGATATTCCAACTCTCTGCACATTTAGAATCACATTTAGAATCCTTAGATTTATACTTGATATCACTTTCACGATGAAAAGCATTAAAGTATGTATATTACATTTTACAGATAAATTGGTAATTTTGTTTAAATAATGAATACTGTTTACACACATGGGGGTGACACAGTGGCGGAGCGTTAGCGCTGCTGTCTTGCAGGGAGTCACGTCGCTGATATTCCCTGCCTGGAGTTTACATGTTTTCCTGCTGGGTTTCCTCAGTGTGCTCCAGTTTCCTTTCAAAGATATGCAGATTTGGGGATTTGGTGCCGCTAAAATGACGCTAGTGTATGTGTGTGCTTGTATTCACCTTGTGATGAGCCGAGGCCTCGTCCAGGGATTGTTTCTCACTCGTGGCCAATGCTTGCTGGAATGGATACATCCCTGGATTTAATCAATAAACATCCTTTTCAGAGATATTGCGGTAAGGTGTCATCGGAATTTAATGGGTGTTCCAGGCAATTCACAACACAGCGAAGCCGAACATGTTCACACCGTGAAAATATCTCGCACTGCCACCTGGTGGATTCCTCCAGATGTACGCGAAGTATGCGCGCAAGTATAAACACTACAACGCTTGCATAGCAGGAGCGTCTGCTGCAGCATGCGTCGCATCACGTGAAGTATAAACTCGGCCTGAACATGTTGTTCAAGAAACTGCTGTAGAATGTGTCCATCAAAAGCTTACCAGCAGATACTGTATTTGGTTTAATATGTAGGTACCTGTTACCAACCTTCATAGTTGGGCAACTGGCACCTATTATTAAATAATAATGGCTCAGCAGCAAAGAGTTGTATTAGCTGAAGTAAATATCTTAAAAAAAAAATTCTACAGACAGTTTCTTTTTAGATCATTCCAAAGTTTCCTGGCTCTGTAGCTAAAAGCTGTGCTGCTTATAGTACTTTTTTTCTTCTTTCGGCTGCTCCCATTTGGGGTCATCTCAGAGGATCATCTTGTTCCATGTCTTCCTGGCCTCTACATCTTGCCCTGTTTCACCCACCATCTGCATGTCTTCTTTCACCACATCCATAAACCTTCTCTTAGGCCTTCTTCTTTTCCTTTTACCTGGCAGCTCTATCCTTAACATTCTTTTCCCAATATACCCAGCATCTCTCCAAACCAATGCAATCTTGTCTCTCTGAGTTTGTCTCCCAACTGTCCAACCTGAGCTGACCCTCTAATGTACTCATTTCTAATCCTGTACATCCTTGTCACACCCAATGCAATCTTCACTTTTTTAACTCTGCCACCTCCAGCTCTGTCTCCTGTGTTTTTGGTCAGTGGCACCTTCTCCAACCCATATAACTTAACTGGTCTCACTACCATCTTGCAGACCCTTCCTTTCACTCTTGCTGGTATGTGTACACTCTACTGTATAAATATTAATAGGCTCAGCAACACTGATAGGTCATAAATCTCAACTTTTCATGTTCCATAATGATTCTGACATGAGTTCTAAATCTAAATAGCAGGTATAGTACAGATTTTCACATTTCCTTTTGTATTATGATCCATGGATTTTTTTAAAGAAACCAGATAAAAAGAAGAAAGAAGTGAAATCCCTGAAAGTATAATGTTAGATGAATTTATTCTGCTTTTTCTGTTTACTAATTTTATAATGTTTCAATTCTAGAGACAGAATATCTTTGATAATGAGTTAGTGCAAGAACCAAATGATTGATCTGATCCAAAACCTAAACCTACTCTGCTTACACCCTACCTTTTCTTTTGAAGAATTGTGTTTCTCTGTTTTAGAAGTGGTATAAGCGGTTAAAGACAGCCAGTGGCACATTTGGTAATATTCACAGTATATTGGTGCCATTGTCTGGCTGGTGTGCTATGGAGGATAAACCTACTCTACCAATATGATTTGGGTGCTTCAGTTTCTAAACAAAATGTAAAGACATGCAGAAGAACAACACTGAACTGGCTTGATGAGTGTTCTTTGTGATGTCCTGCAAATTCTTCTCATTCAGGTTGTTTCCTGTCTTGTTGGCAGAATGGTATCAGGCTGATTCTTGTACGGGATAAAGTCTAGCATTTATAGACTGGATAAATGGATGTAGAAATTAACCAAAATAAATTAACAAATCACAGAAAGAGTATCAATGAAATACGTTTCCATAATTAAAGATGGCTGTCTTCAGCAAAATAATTTAAATGAAATGTATGTCTTTACCCGATCATTTTTGAAAATAGCAGGTACTGTATAGAAAAAATAATATTAATGTAATGCTACCTGCATTTCAAAGGTATCAGGTTCATATTAACCAACCCTTAAAGGCATTCATTCTTCCAACTTGTCTCTACAGGCCTTAACGGTAGAGAGTGGGACAGCACCCTTTTGTAATCTGAATTAATGGAACATATAAATTGGGATGGGAAGATCTCATTAAGGACTGATGTAACAGGTGTCTGGTCACACTTATAAGTAATCTAACTTAGACACCATTAAAACATACGACTACGCCACCCAGTTTTATTAAGAGACTGGGATCTCCTGAAATTTACCAATAATAGCACACAGATTTCTTTAAATTGGGCGGTGAGTAAACACACAATGAAAGACACAACAATAATTTTAGAAAAAAGCAACAGTAAGTTCTATTACACAAAACAATATAAGGTACATTAAAAAGATAAACGAACATAACAAAAACTAAACATATCAGGAATCAATTTTCCTTTTTTTAAAAAGGAAAATACACAGTCCACCCTCTGAAGTCCATTAAAAACAAGAATTGGAGGATACAACCTTTAGTGGTGCAGAGTCCAGTTTGTGCACTGTGTTACCCCAACACTTAATTGTTCAACTGTCCATTGATGCACTCTGTTCCCCAGACACTCGTTCCCCTACAGAAGTTGTGTCAAATTGTTGAATCCCTGTCAGCGTCTCTTCGTTGTTCCTTTTTCTTCCACTCTGGGCTCCTTGTGTGGCTGGGACCTAGGCACGCCTCATTTCACGTCTGTCAGCTTCGCTTGGTCCTTTCATGCGGATTCCCTCTCTCGCTGAACCCACATCCGGCGTCTCTTTGTGGAACTGTCTCTTCCTCCCTGGAAGTGTTGCCGTCCTTGTGCCTCACGTCGTGCCAGCCAGGTACCCTTGTCTGCCTGTAAGTCCCTGTGCTCTGTCCGAGTGCCTTGGCAGCGTTTTCTGTGGACTGTCCTCTCTGCCTTCTGCTGCCAGGAGTTTTTATCTACTTCAGTCCCTGCCATTATCAGTTCTGGACAATCAGATTAAACAATGGTACATCTGCATTTCCTGGGTTTAACAATTAATGAAAACACAAGTTAAAAAAAAGGAATTGTTACCAATCATGAATAAGTACAGATATGCTGATTAGAAACCAATATTTCCAAGTCAGGTAAATACAGACATCCTCCAAGGCCAGACTTCAAAGCGGCGACTCCTTTGCAAGACAGCAAATACCTCCACAAACAACCCTGACACAATCAGTAACTGGATTATCCAGGATCCTCCAAGGAAGCAGCAGTTCTCTTATCACACGTGGTATTGTTTGTAAATCTCAACCAGCCATAAACTTCAAAGTGGTGACTCCTTTGCAATACAGCAAATACTTACATCCTGCAGACAGCCTTTTAACTTCTCACCCCCCAGTCCCAACAATGGGTGCCTAATGGAACCACGCAGTGCACAAAAAAATGTCCCCCTCTGACACTGATATTTCTGTGTTGCATTGGATGCAGTCTTTGGCATAAAACAAACATGCAAGTGCTTGCTCGCTATTTGATTTCCATGGAATGAGTTCATGTATTTATACAAAAAAAATGTAAAACACAAAACTAACTCAACAAGAAAACGAAAGTACATGCTTAAACATGGATCCCAGAACATGCCTATGCAATTTTATTAAACTCTAAAGGACAACCTTCTGCATCAGGTTTAATAAATAATTGAGATTTGAGCTCCTAAATATTTTTTCACTCATTTTTGTTTGTGCTGCATGAATTGGTCGTGTATCTATCTTGATTTTTTAAAATGAATTGTTGAATTTTTCATTTCATAGACAATGTAGGCATATAAGAGGGGCATTCAAATATAAACGGGAATTTATGAGCTACACTTTATTTATTGAATACAATGAAACGATGTAGCTTCCTGCCATAGCAATACTTTTGTTCCAGTGCTCAGGAAGCTTCTTAATCCCAGAAGAGTAGAAGTCTCTTAACTGCACGTTGACCCATTCTTACACAGCGTCAATAATCTCCTCATTCGACTTGAATTTCTTCCCTCTTAAATTCCTTAAGTGGACCAAAGAGATGATAGTCTCCCTCTGAATGACTTGCACCAATTATACACTCTAGACTGAGAGAAAGAGAGAGAGAGACACTCATCCCCAAAGTCTTGAATAAATCTGAGATGGTAGGACTCATTTGTCAAAAATTTAATGATAATTCGCTGCGCAACACTACTGTGTACCTCCTGCTCCAACATTGATTACAACTGACAGGAAGGAGGGAAAGAGCAGCTAGCACTACTAACGACAAGTCAGACATGCATATGTGTGTCCAATGAGTCAGGCCTACCTTGCACTCTTTATAAGAACAGAGCTTGAAAATTACTGTTTATAATTGACCGCTAGCTCGTACATTTCATGTACAACAAAAAAGAAAAGACATGACCCTGCACAAAATGCAGCAAAAATAATCCTTAGGACTATTAGGAAAATGCAACATCAACTGTCCTCCCCACAGCTTGGACATTCTGCATTATAATATGGCTCAGGTTAATGCCAATGATTTTATTGGAATAGGACAAATGGCTGATGATGGGTCTGGTGATGCTAATGTCATTCATCCATTTGCAGTTTCCATTTCAATTCATGAAGAGATAACTTGGTCCAAGTGGCATCAATTCCAAATATCACTGTGCGACACCTTGATAAGGAAGACATTGAGAAAAGATTCCGTTGCTATGACTAACACATTTTTTGAAGTATTAACACCCACAGCAGCAGTCTTAACACTTTTTAAGAATGTTAGCTTTTGTTAGATTGGTCCTATTAGTCCTCTATACCCCCGCTGTGACTTTTGTATATTTTTGTTGATTTTAATTGTTAATTCTTCTTAAAAATTATGATATAGCAAAGGAGCTCATCTTGCAATAAGAAATATTTATCATTGTTATGAAGAGAATTACTAGTCACTAGTTCATGACATAAACAACAAACATTATTAGATTTAAAACTATTCTTTGTCAGTATTTAACTGCTCAAATATTTTTAATGCAAACTCTTGGCACGCCTGTAGCCATTTACATATGATGAGTCCCACTGACGGGACACAACCATATTTCAAAGTTGATTGTGTACGTTGCAGTAAACCTACAAGTCAATTAAAAGCAATAATGGTATTTTTATAATCCCAAGAGTGTCTTCTTTCAAATAAATCATAAGTTTCCAAAGTTGTCTGCTCTCTTTCATTATTAAAATATGTGATTTGCACTTGTATACTCTGTGAGAAAATAAGTGTGAGCTGACCCCACCACATAACTAGCCTGTATAGGAACACCTTGTTTGACTCATGTAAGCTGAGGCCTGTCCTGGCACCACTGAGCAAAATCTTGGAAGCAACTCTGGAGGTGGTGCCAGTCCACAACACGACAGACACACACACACACACACATACGTTACACTCACTTCACCAAGTACAGGTTAGAGTCGCCAATTTACCAAAACTGTGTATCTAAAACTAAACTAAAAAAAATCTTCTTTGTTATGACTCCATCAATGGACCTTCCTAGCTTTATTTTCCTGCCGTTCTGACTGCTGATGTTAGCATGTTTTTCAACAACAATTTTTTCCTATTCCTTTTTCACCTTCTGGCCAGTTCCTCAGAATAATTCAGGACAAGCATCCATTGTTTCACCGTAATAATTTATTTGTGGATATGGATGTTCCATCACTCAAACTACAATATTTTTCCTTTATCAGTATCTCATAGACATACCATTCTCAAAACCACTCAATCCACTTTAGCATGTGAGGGCCTATGCCAGCAGGATCAGGTACAAGGCAGAAACGAGAAAAGCACAGGATGCTAGTTCATTGTACGGCTCACTTATGCACACAGAGGGAGTTGTGGCTGGGAATGAACAATTAACCCACCTTGCAAATCTTTGGAGTACTTTGAAGAAAACCCATACTAACACTAGGAAATTGTGTAAACTGCACATGAGCAAAGGATTTGAAACCTAGACTGGATGGGTGAAGTACCCCATACTTAAAGTGTAAGAAAACGTTCATTGTAGCTCCCTGAACCTTGTATGATACATTCGTGCAGTGTGTGGTTTCCTATGCTCTTTATTCTCAATCATTAATGTCATTTAAATGTAAAAGTAATATTCTGAATTTTTATATTTAACAGTTATAACTATTCAGGCACGAGATGTTGTTTATTGTCCATAACTGGACTTAGTTGTTTAAGCTTTAGAGCAATTTAACATAATGGGAAATGCAAAGACCACAACTGATCATTAACAGCCATTCACTAATTGTGTATAGCATTAGAATGAACTTTGTGCTTGTCTTACATGGACTGTTTTGTAGTATGTGGTAAATGAAAATCTGAATTATTTAAACATACTCAACCAGAAGATTCTTGCTAAAATTGAAAATGAATTCAAAGGAAAGGACAGCAAACATTCAGGAAATCATCTGGTGAGTCATCGTGCTGTGTATTCAAGTTCAGAAGCTCCAAATTTACTGTAATCACACCTCTCAAAATAACATCTATATGTGGAAAATTTTGTAAAATTGCTCTTTACAATACTTTGTATTGAGAAACTATAATTACCAGCAAATGAAGGCAGATGCAGAATTTGGAAACTGCAAGCAATAAGGAGTACCTGGCATCTTTGTAGTCAATTTATGTGGCATTTTTGCTGTATTCAAGAGAAACATTTTCTGTTTACAGTTAAAGCTGTGGCAGAGTGAAAGAGGAGAGAAAGTATTCATCGATTTTGAGTTATCATTACATCAGGGGAATTTCACTCTCTCAAGTGGTTACTGAATTCACTCAGTGTAATAGGCATTATGGATTTAGGGCATTATTCAGTGCCTGAGAATTAACAACCAATCACTAATTAAGAAGCTTTAGTTCTAGAACGCCTTATTGATAAGACACGGCATGAGGTATGTTTGCTACTCTGCCGCTGCTGTGAATTTCCAACTGGTTTTAAACATCTGAAGTAAACATATAAAGCAAGATTTGTGATTTTATTTGCCAAATAGATTCACCGGACCATTATATACTTGTCCATGTAATAGTTATGCCTGCAATATATCCATCCTCTCATCCATTTCCGTTATCTAACCTAATACCCATATTCTTACATAATAATTCAACTATTTGGGGTTTGCATATTCTTGCCATGGAGTTCTGTATGTTCTCTAAAGATTTAAATTTTAGTTAGCTGCCAACTCTAAATTGTCCCCATAAGAATGAGTTAAGTGTGCCCTGTGATGCCCAATGCATATTTGTTTTCTTCTGTTTGACTAAAGTCACTGTGATAGGACATGTCTTCCTGAAACCCTGCTATGTATTGCTATGTAACACAACTCCAGTCTACTCAAATGACATCATCTCATACAGTGATGCTTCTATACGTTATCCTGAGTCAAAGACATTAAAGAGATGGACTTGAGGTCATATAGTGAGACAGGACTAGTTTTACCATTTTGCAGTTTTAGGTGGGTGTTTTTCTTTCATGTGAAGCAAACGTGTGTAATGTGAGAAAAAGAGTAACTGATAGTGTTTTCATGTCTTCCAGTTCTATGAAAGGAGGTTCAGTGTTTGAAATCATAAAAGCTGGTATTACGGTTGAGTGACTTCAACAACAGACATTGAACGTAAGCAGAACTTTTTAACAGTAGTTAGAATGGGAGTGTTGATAACGGTGTCAGAAAAGTGTGTCAAAGGACAGGGGTCATGATAAAATAAAATAAGAAATTGAACACTTCATACCTGCATTTGATCTGCTTTCTTGATCTCGTAAATGTGTACACTTTTTTTCATTCATGAAAGTCTAATTTCTCCATATCTTAGCAGTCCAGTATGGCCATGCCTATTTTGATTTTAATTATTGCTGTGTCTTTTGAAGATTAGACTTCCATCATGTGTGTCTACAGCTTATATACTAGCTGTGTAAGCCTGTGCTGTAAAAAGTCCGGGATCCTAGAGACTATTGAAATCGTCAGAAAAAAAATTGAAATGTAGAAATGTCAGGTAATTGAAAGGAACTACTCTGGGTATCTCTCTCCTAGGTTTCGTTGTACTGACGTGCTTGCCTCGCTTGTGTATTAGTGGCGGGAGGGAAAGTAAAAGGGATATTGTATTGCCAATGTGCGTGTCTCACTTGCGTAAGAGTTTCTCTCTTTTCTCAGCATTTTTACTTGCAACAGAGTCGCTTTCTTCTTCCGACTTGTTTGCTTGCAGGCCGCCTTGCCAGCTCTCTGAGCTTCATGTTGTAGTAGCCTTGCATTTCCGGGCCGGACAAACAGACACACACACTTGCATGCGTAGACGTTTAGAATTCTGTTTCCTGGAGGTGGAGCCCTTACCCCGACTCCACCTCTCACTTCCAGGCTGGACAGACACACACACACACTTCCACGTGTAGACGTTTATATATATCCATCCATCCATCCATTTTCCAACCCGCTGAATCCGAACACAGGGTCACGGGGGTCTGCTGGAGCCAATCCCAGCCAACACAGGGCACAAGGCAGGAACCAATCCCGGGCAGGGTGCCAACCCACCGCAGGACACACACAAACACACCCACACACCAAGCACACAGTAGGGCCAATTTAGAATCGCCAATCCACCTAACCTGCATGTCTTTGGACTGTGGGAGGAAACTGGAGCACCCAGAGGAAACCCACGCAGACACGGGGAGAACATGCAAACTCCATGCAGGGAGGACCCGGGAGGCGAACCCAGGTCCCCAGATCTCTCAACTGCGAAGCAGCAGCGCTACCCACTGCGCCACCGTGCCGCCGTTTATATATATATATAAATCCAATGTCTGTATGTCTGTCCGTTGTTAACGGGAGAACTACTTAATGGACTTAGATCTGTTTTTTTTCTATAATTTGCTTGAACATTCCCGTTGATTTTGCGACTTCTGTCAATGCACTAAGTATCATAGCTCAATTGCAGGAGCGATTTATTTGCACTACTCCAAGACAGAGGCTGCAGGCCAAGGGGAGGGGCAAGCGTGATGTCAGGAGTGGGGAGCTGGGTGAGACCCTCCTCACTCACACGCCACCTCCATTCGAATTGCTCTACCTCTGGCCACGTTTTTGGAACGAGTCCTTGTCTCCGCTTAACTAGCGATATCTGTTTGTTTATTGATTTTTAAATTTTGTCCTGTTTCACTACTACGTGGGCGGAGCGGCTATATATATATATATATATATATATACCTGTATATATATATTATGATGAAAATACGACTCCAAAACAACAAAAAAGAGTTGGAGACCGCCCCCGTATAATGTCTAAATGACAATGAATGCAAAAAGACCAGAAATTTGGATCAAAATACTTTACAGTAATTGACGAAGTACATGAGAAAAAAGTCGTTTATATACAGAGAAAAAGTGGCGGACAGAAGTGAGTTGGTAGTAGATGATGTCATGGCTATCAGACGAAAGTGATGTCATCTTTGGAAGCTGGAAATGATGTGGTGCCAGAAGTGAGGTCATCGGGGTGGAACTGGAAATGATGCCATGTCGAGGGTGCCGGAGGTGACATTGTCCTTGGGAGTCAGAGGAGGAAGTGACGATTGGACACCACCTTGGGAACCCAGAAGTACTGTAGGTTCATTATATTTCTTCTATTTGTCTGATGAGAGAGAGAGGCGTTGTTGACTGTCTCCTAAGTGCGCATGTGCGACCATGTATATATATATATATATATATATATATATATATATATATATATATATATGGTTGAATAGTTTACTGTCAAATAATGCAAAGAGTACGCGACACGTGTTTCGCCTTAATTCTGGGCTCATCAGGCGTACAGACTCACTGCACCCCCCTCTTGGGGAATCGAACCTCGGACGTCAGTGTTAGAGGCAAAGTCTTTTACGTTGCGCCACAGCCTGTGGTTCATTTATTTGACAGCATGCAGATCAGGGTAATTACATTCATGGCATTCATAGTCTGAATCACAATCTGATTGTATGGGTGGTTACCTACGAGAGGGGGGTGCAGTGAGTGTGTATGCCTGATGAGCCCAGAATTAGGGCAAAACACGTGTTGCGTGCTCTTTGCATTATTTGACAGTAAACTATTCAACCATTCTATGATCTGCTTCTCACAACTGAAAGAGGGCACCGTGGCGGATGTTTGCTGACTTGCAGACCAACCACAAGCGTTACCTAGTCTGTAACCACCCATACAATCAGACTGTGATTCAGACTACGAATGCCATGAATATATATATATATAGTTTTGTTACCACTTCAAAGTTGTAAAACTGCTGCATGACTCTATATAATACTCATCAAGATTACCAAGTATTTAAAAAGACACACACCTGTGATCATTTCAATTCCCCATATAATACATAAACTATTTCTATAGCATTGCACAAATTACAAAAATATGTAAAGATATAGATACATAAAGTATCTATAGTATGTCATGAGTAGAGCATCATTATTTCTGATTTAGAATGATGATTTTAAGTTTAAAAAGATGCTTAGCAAATTTTCAAATGTTTAGCCAAAGTTTGGTCTCAAAGCTACTTGAATATTTTTCCTTAGCTTCTGTCTTTTATTTTTTAATATCCTTAGGGATACAATATAAGAATATAATGAAATCGTCATGTACATCCAACCTAATTAAAATTTATTAGCTCAATGTGTGTAGTCAGAAAATGGGGAACTCATTAACTGTTTTGTCTGCATTGCTAGAGGTCAGAGAAATGGCAGGTAAATTAGCTCACTGAACAATACCTGAACTGGCACATAGAAAAGGCCAGCTGATCTTTAATCACCATTTGCTCTTGAATCATTATGTGATTGCATGTGAAAAGAACTGCTTTTCTTAAAGGGAAAAAGGTAGTGGCTACTGCTGTGCATAACCAGTCATATTTTTGATCATCTAAAATGTATTGATCTGTTAATGTGAAAAGATCCTTTTGTATTTGTAAACTAACCCATGATGTTTTTTGATTCAGTCAATTACATTAATAATTACATCCCACGATATAGCTACAGATTTGTTAGGGAATGTGATACATAGGATATTAGTAGGGTATCTATATGTTTATCGGAAATGTAAATGTCCTTTGTTACCTACAATTGTGCCTGCTCTGAAACTACAGCAATGATATTATTATACTCCTGGCATCTATTGGGATTAACCTTTTCTTTTAATTTTGTTGTTTGAGAGTTACACTCTATTGCTCTTTTCCATGACTCATTTCCATTCTCCATAAAATTTACAGTGTCTTGCGATGTTAATTGAATATTTCCTTATATGCATTGTGAGAAATAGATTATATTTAATTTTTGTTGCCTATGGCTATATCTTGAAAAATGCTGTGTAAGAATAAGCCTTACCACTGATACCTGTGCTTTGTCTTAGTTGATAAGATAACCAAAGTCAACTAGACATCTTTAATATAAGGTTAATTAGAGAATATTCTGTTTGGTGTTTTAGACAGTTGATCTTTCATAAAAGTGTCTATCAGTGTGAGCAGACAGGCTGCTAATTTGCAAATTTGGTAAATAATTTTATGATCTCAATTTTTTATTGAGTTAATTCCAGTTCAAATTAGTTTATAGCACTCTTCACTTAAGCTCAGTTTTCATACATATTTACAAGTAATATTGTAACAGTAGTTTGTGAAACACCACAACATAAACACACAATTTCACTTAAACACAAGTGACACAAAACAGAATCCCATATATGTGATAGTTTAATGTAATAATTTAAACAGCCAGAATGTTTGGGCCTGGCCGGTACATCAGGGGCCACTTACCCTGTGGTCTGAATGTGGATCCCAATGAGTGGAGTGATGGCTGTGTGGCTAAGGATCTGCGCTGGTATCTGGAAGATATGAAAGATTTAAAAAGACAAAGCATAATAAAAAATGCTATGCAATGATGGGGGCACTGTGCTATAAAAATGGCCTTGTCCATTGGATGAGATATAAAATCAAAGCCCTGACTCTCTCATAAAAGACCCCTGGGCATCCTTTGTAAAGAGAATGGTGTGTCCTCATGTCCTGGCTAAACTGCCCACCATGGCCTAGTCATTTTTCCCCCCGAATCAGCTAAGTATTTCACACCCCTACACCACCTAACAGCTAATGTCTTGTGAGTGTACTGGCACAAAATGGCTGCCATCACGCATCACACAGGTGGATCCTACACATTAATGGTGTTTGCAGTGGCTCCCCACTCACTATGTATTGCACTTTTAGTAATGAGGAAAGCACTATATACAGTAAACGTAAAGAATTATTATTAAGCAGATCATGGCTATGTAAAATTAAGAATAACACCACAACTGAGATAAATCCAAAAGACAAGCGTGAAGAGGAAAGCAGAAACTCTACTTAACACCATTCCTGGAGAAAATAAACCTCTTGAGGAGGCCCACTTTCAACAAAGTCAAAGTTTCGATGTCCAAGGCAAGATGGCAACCCCTCCTCACATCAACATTCATCAATAACACAAGTATATACAGAAATCTACAACTTCTTAATGGAAAGAGCATAGCATTATATAGCTGATGAAATAATACATATATGAATCTATATTTTCCATTGCAATTTTTAGTGCATTGTTTAATTTGCTGCAGATGTTGTACCTAAACATCTGAGCTGTGTGTGTGATAAAAGGTAGAAGAATCAGTTGAGATAAAAATAAAAGCAAATTCTTCTTCTCATGAGCCATTTACAGTCATATGAAAAAGTTTCGGAACCCCTCTTAATTCTTTGGATTTTTGTTTATCATTGGATGAGCTTTCAAAGTAGCAACTTCCTTTTAATATTTGACATGCTTTGTGGAAACAGTAGTATTTCAGTAGTGACATTAAGTTTATTGGATTAACAGAAAATATGCAATATGCATTATAACAAAATTAGACAGGTGCATAAATTTGGGCACCTCAACAGAGAAAGTTGAGCCTCCTTTTGCAAATATAACAGCCTCTAGACGTCTCCTATAGCCTTTGATGAGTGTCTGGATTCTGTATGGAGGTATTTTTTACCATTCTTCCATACAAAATCTCTCCAGTGATTTTAAATTTGATGGCTGCTGAGCATGGACAGCCTGCTTCAAATCATCCCATAGATTTTCGATGATATTCAAGTCATGGGACTGTGATGGCCATTCCAGAACATTGTACTTCTCCCTCTGCTTGAATACCTTTGTAGATTTCGAACTGTGTTTTGGGTCATTGTCTTGTTGGAATATCCAACCCTTGTGTAACTTTAACTTTGTGACTGATGCTTGAACATTATCCTAAAGAATTTGTTGATATTGGGTTGAATTCATCTGACCCTCGACTTTAACAAGGGCCCCAGTTCCTGAACCAGCCACACAGTCCCACAGCATGATGGAACCTCCACCAAATTTGACAGTAGGTAGCAGGTGTTTTTTCTTGGAATGCGGTGTTCTTCTTCCACCATGCAAAGTGCTTTTTGTTTTGACCAAATAACTCAATTTTTGTCTCATCAGTCCAAAGCACTTTGTTCCAAAATGAATCTGGCTTGTCTAAATGAGCATTTGCATACAACAAGTGACTCTGTTTGTGGCGTGAGTGCAGAAAGGGCTTCTTTCTCATCACCCTGCCATACACATGTTTGTTGTGCAAATTGTGCTGAATTCTAGAACGATGTACAGATACAGTAATCTGCAGCAAGATGTTCTTGTAGGTCTTTGGAGTTGATCTGTGGGTTGTCTGTAACCATTCTCACAATCCTACGCATATGCCGCTCCTGTATTTTTCTTGGCCTGCCAGACCTGGGTTTAACAGCAACTGTGCCGGTGGCCTTCTATTTCCTGATGATATTCCTTACAGTTGAAACTGACAGTTTAAACCTCTGAGATAGCTTTTTGTAGCCTTCCCCTAAACCATGATACTGAACAATCTTTGTTTTCAGATCTTTTGGGAGTTGATTTGAGGATCCCATACTGTCACTCTTCAAAGGAGAGTCAAAGGGAAGCACAACTTGCAATTGACCACCTTAAATACCTTTTCTCATGATTGGACACATCTGTCTATGAAGTGCAAGGCTTAACGAGCTAATCCAACCAATTTGGTGTTGCAAGTAATCAGAATTGAGCAGTTACATGCATTCAAATCAGCAAAATTACAACGGTACTCAAATTTTTGCACAGACAGTTTTTCACATTTGAATTAATTTCATACAACTAAATACTGCTTCACTAAAAATCTTTCTTCGGAAAACACCCCAGTACTCAGATGTTCCTAGGAAATGAAAGACATATCACTGTTATCTTTTTTGTTGAAAGTAGAGTAAATTACTATTCAGGGTGAGAGGGGTTCCCAAACTTTTTCATATGACTGTACTTGGCACATGTGAATGGCTGAATTATCAGCTGTCATAGTTAAAGATAGCTTATATCAATCTCTATTGTTGTTAATTCATAGAATTTACACTGCACGAGTATCATTGACAAAGAAAAACAAACCGAAACATTCTCCTCAGGCACTCTTTGACTTGCCATTCCCTCAGAGGTGCTGCATGGCTTGTCTTAAAGGACAATTTGCAAAAAGAATTTGACCAGAGTTTAACAAACTCAAAACTTTAATGAAAAATAAAATCTTAAAAAAATGCAAGAACCCAAGGTCCAAACTGTTACTAAAGACTCTCTCCCTAACTAATATCAATATCAACAAAGATTTGCTTGTATTCCAAAACCTTAGCTACTGAGAGCTGTAGGACACCATCTAAGATAATAAATGAGCAATGATAACACAAGTCAAGAACTAAAAGACTTAACAACACGGTTATTGTTAATAACAAAATGTTAGCACCATTAAGAACAATATACACAATAGTGGCAACAATGTGAAATTATTTTGCAAAATGGAGGTGATGTGAGGTTATGCATGGTAACATACAAACTACCAAATTACAATAAAGAGACATACAGCAGGCAGAAATATAACAGACTTGGGACTTGAGTAAATGCTTCATGGACAGTCCACTGGGTGCATTCCAATAACACACAGGAGCGATTGGTCCTCTTGGCTGGCTTGAGAACACCTCAGAATTCCAGAGAAAGAACTGGAACTGTAGCTGGGGACAGGGAAGTCTGGGCTGATCTTCTTGGTCTGCTGCCACTGCAAGCCTCACAAAAAATGTTGTTTCAGAAGATGAGAGAAGTTGAAATGAAGGAAAGTGTAACTTCCCTTTTATTTCCTTTGTCCCTCCAATTGTTATGATATAATAAGCTTATGAATATTTTGTGACTTGATAAATTGTGTTTCTTAAATTTTGAAATACAGAGAATCCAAATATATTCTTATTTTCTTTATTTAGTAATTCTGAGAAGATTTTAGTCATTCTTACCATAAAATTTTCTGTGTTTAGCAAGCAGTACCCACTTTTCTAGCCATATTGCTAGAACATGATGGTCAATCACTAGGAGCGTTGTTCTCAGAAGTCACACTACAGGACACTTTCTGAAATTGCAGATATGTGCTGTAACAAATTTCAGAGAATTTATTGGATTATCTTTACGTTTGGACCATTTCATTATACTTTCATGTTTCATTTTTGAGTAGCCTTTTGATTTTGGTGATAGATGTTTTGACTGCCTGATTTTTGACTTGCGCTTGTTAAATAGACCACATTTCATCTTCTGTTCTGTTTTTAGAACATTTTTTGCCAATTACCTTCTCTGGCATTACACCAATCACTTGACTGCAGCATGATTAACGCTGGCAAGCGACAGAATGAGATGGGAGGAGCCATGGGCCGAGAGTTCTGGCTCCATACTGACAATTCTAGTTAATAAATTAAACAAGGCTTTGTTTGGAAAAATAACAAGTTTTATATTTCATCCGCATTCCAAAAACTAGGTCATTCAAGGACTGGCACAGATGAGCAATGTGAGCTACCTGAAAATGCAAAAAAAAAAACAATTTTTCTAAGAAGCGTTTGTTTTAACTTCATTTCTTTGTTTTTTCTTTTTTTAATTTTTTTCGCTGGTTTGTTTTATGAAAGGGTATGATTTAATGTTAATCCTTTTCCTGAAAAGGAAAATACAGTTTGGATGAGTGAAAAGTATAGGAAGTTCTCTACAACACATGACTAAATGACACAGGACAAAACCAAAATGGCCATCTGCTCCAATTTCTTTGAATTCCCTGCCATTATTTCCCTTACTCCTCCATGCCCTCATACTTTAAGTGACAACATAATTGCACCAGTCTACCACATTGTCATCTGAGAAAATTATCTTTCTTGAAGCAAGCCAAATCCTCCCTATATGCTACATCTTTCTTCTCATTCTTTGCGGCAATAGGATTTGAAGGAAAGTTAACATTACTGTATGTGAAATGACCTTGTGCTGTCTAGTGCCCCCCTTTTGGTTCTAAGCATTGTTTATCTTTAGAAGACCAAGGGACCCAGCCTTCATGGTGGTTAAGCTGTTAGAGCTGACATCTTTTCAGCAGCCTTCAAATATCCTATGGATAAGCTAAGACACAGATGTATTGTATTAGACAAGTCTGCAGTTTGAGGAAAGAGCAAATGGGAGATAAGCTGACTCATGCGTTTCCTAAGGATGAGATTTCACAACTGAGTTAACATCAAACAATGAAGGGGGAAAATAAAATGCAGCCTTTCTGAATACAACTTCTTCAGTACAGGGGTGTGTCTGAAAAAGATTGTTCTGCTTGCAAATGGGAAACATCTGAGTATAACTCGTCTTGGAATATATTCGCTAAATAAGTTTTATAATATCCAACTTGCACTTTTTTAATGAGTGAATTTCATTTAATGAAGCAGGAACCGTGAAGGGTATACTGCACAGGTGAAAGCTCTTTTTTTGTAACTAAAATATAATATTTTATTTTTGTTTATAGGTGATTTTTTTTAGTTTTTCATTAAATGTCTTTCATGATAATTTAAGAGTATTTAATGTTTGTATTGATTCACTAGACTTGTGAATGTAAATATCAAATGTAGTGGGGGGAACCCTGAGTAAATTTATTGATTTATATCACTTTCTGTAAATGTAAGGTAAAACATATGCTATGAAACACTTTGTAATAATACCTTGGAGTCCTCTAGCCACATCCTTTTATGAATATCCAATTTACTTTATACCACAATTTACAAACTGGAGTTTGTCAACTGCAGTTAGCTGACACCAAAGTATCCCATTATCAGTATCACTGCTTAGCGTGCAAAAGAATCTGGGATCGTATCAATCTACATGACCAAAGTATTGAATTTAGGAAGCATTCCCAAAGAGATTTGCCTTGAGGGCAGGAGTTCTACTTGGTGGTGCAGATGTGTAAAAAGCTCACAGAAACAAACACCAAGGTCCTATGAAGATTTCAGAATTAAAATGCACCCTAAGTGTCGCCTGACCTGCCAAGTCTTTGCAATGATTCTGAGCCTCAATGGTGTTTTCTGTGGCCCTTAGGTGGCAGTGCTTTCACACTTGTTTTCCTTCCTATATACCAAATCCCAGAAGGTGGTATATTGAGCCAGTTTCATCCTCGGTATTTCAACAAAGCAAGAGTATGTGTTTTATGGCGAAAAAATATATAAAGGGTAGAAGAGAGAGCACAAGTGTCCTTGTTAGCAGCAACCGCTTTCATTAGGCAGATTGCCACTACGATTATGAAGACACTACTTCATAAATTAATTGCCATTTGTAATGCTTACAAGGTCAGTCTGGTGTGCTGCTTTCTTGGAAAGAAGTACTAAAAATGAATAAGGAGCACCAAAAGAAGCACACAAAAAACAAGCAGGAAAAAAACTGACTAAAAGTGGTAGGAGCCAGTAAAAGCTAAGGTTTGTCTAGGACACCTTCTCCTCAGAAGCTAGTGTTATGTTATGCAGACATTCAAGAACAATACTGTTTAGAATGGGGCAAAGGAGATGCCAATAGAAAAGGCAATGTTTCCAGAAAAGAGACACATGTCAGGCAGTGTCTCCTCCATGACTTATGAAAGCTCTTCCTTAACATCATTCTGAGGGAGAGAAAAATGCCAAGAAGATGCTTGGTAATGCTATTTAGGTGCTGGATGAGGTGCATTTTCACTTCTAAACAAATCATTGACAAGTCATTTAATCCTGCTTAAAATTATGAAAATCTGTATCGTTGCGACCATATAACACATTTAGGGAGCACTTCATCATGCACAATCATTTATTTATTTCCCAAAACATAGCACCCCAACACATAGTGGTAAAGTTTGAGTATATTATGACAAAATTGGGGACAAGTCTGAAATAATCTATAGATGTCAGTTTGTGGCAGAGTACATTCACAATTCACACTCATTAATATATTCACTTAAGCAGAACAAATTTAGAGCAGTTGAACTTCTCAACTTGGTTAATCTTAGTCAGGGCTGAGTACAAGGCACAAACCTACCCAGAACAGAGTACTTGTTGATCCCAGGACCAACTTACTCACATACCCATAGTTACATTCTTTTGAGTCACCAGCTACTGTAGTATACACATCTTTGAAGTTTGAGAGATTCTGAGAGAGTAACCTACGTAGGGTATGAGGAGGACATAATTGAATATTCATCTGTAAGACAGGTCATGTCAAGGGGCTTAGATGTAGCCTGAGGGAGAAATTATATATAGCTGTAACCTTTCTTTGAATACATTATTTCTTGGAACTTACCTCATTAAATGAGCTTTGTACAGGGAATGCATCAGTAAGAAATGGTTAGTAAGCTGCATGGAGGTGCACTCTGGCAGGCAGTGTGCATGGGCAGTCATGCAAGTCCAAGAGGTTTGCTGAGCTGTACATGTGTCAGAGAGAATGGATTTGGCGTTGTCCTGGAATGGAGTGCCTGGTTAGTTTCCAACAAGGTAAGAAGCCATAAGAATGAAGGGCCCAGTGTAAATTTAGGAGAGGTACCTGAATAGAGTTTAGTGAAGTTGCCTGAACTGTGGATCCTTTTGCATGTTTGGGCATTCGTACTCGAATGAGTCCATTTTCCCTATTAGAAGAGATAGTTGGGGATGAAGGCCCGTAGCATCATGGAAGTAGCAATAGGTACGCCTGTTGGTGGAAGATGGTGGTGTGTAAGCCGGGAATTGGCTGCAGCAAATCTGAAAAAGTATAAAAAAGCACTCTGATACTACTATAGATGGTGTCATCTATCTTTCTCTTAATTTCTTCATCGTCTTGTTAGTTTGACTTCTTGTCTTCATTTATCTACAGATTGTTTAGGATGGCTGTTGTATGAAATCTTCTAAATGCTCCATGTTGGAGAGAAGATACACGGCCAGAGAAGGAGTCCTCCACATTATCCTATACTGTAGAGTGGAGGCAGGAATTTGGAACCAGTGTGGTGAGCTAGTTGTTTGAATTATGTCCTCTGATTTATCCTGTAAGATCCTTGGCCCTGGTTAAATCAGAAGAAGGGTAGAAGCAATCAGATTGAGTTTATTTTTGTCATTTAACTTTTGGGTACTTCACTTTTTAGTATGGTTTGCCTGGCTGTATGTTGATCATCAATTGGAATAAACAATTTTTGAAACATTTTCCTCTACTATTTTGTTTCTGTGTGTTTTTCGTCTCTCTCCTGATCACATAACCATTAACTACAAGTTGTCCACGGTAGATATGTGCTGTGGCCATGGGGACAGGGCATAACAAACTGTACATCTAATACAGGCAACATAGTTAATAAGTTAATAAACAGAATCTGCATTTGTAATAGAGACTAATGATACAACTGCTGAATAGAGAATTGTTAGATATCAGCAATAGTCCACAGATGTATTTGGGAACCAGTAGTTCATAGAAGTATGGAAATAATAAACACATCCATACCTAATTTAGAATGTGAGACATACTCTGTTTTTGGAAGTGTAAAATAATGACTATATTTAGCAAAGGTGGCATGAGACTTACATTGACGTTGCTAATTTGTGCAAGCACATGATGTAAATAGGAAACATAAGAAACACAGCAAACACAGCAGTCTTCAACCATACGCAACCATATTCGAAATATGACAATATGGTAATTTCCTAAAAACAATGGAAAAAATGTCTATACTTTAACTAAGATATACTTTAATTGCAAGAAATTCATATTCAATACTTCTTTCTTTCCTAGGTTTAAATATCTGAAGTTAAAAGAAGGCTTCTTTTTTCTTGCAAATCTGTGTTAAGCTGTATAGCTGGGTAAGCCTTCTTGTACACAGAGCTGAAACATGAATTTAATTGGAGTCTAATTCCTCCAGGGCGTTTTCAGACACATGCAAGATTTGGCTATGGTTTGATCTTGTCCTTCACCTAATCGAACTTTGCATGTATTGAAGATGCTGTCTGTAGCTATAAAACAATATTAGTCTCAATTATTTTAAAGAATTAGCTGCATTGAGTGAAAGAGCTTAGGTTTGTTTATAATTATTAGTGTTAGTTTTCTGGTTTAGGTACTAGGAATTTTTTTTGTCTTGTTGCTGTGGCAACCCATATTCTCTTCTGTCAGCTGCCAGATATAAATTTATGAATACACAGCATGCTGTACAAGAACAAGGCGATGAAATCAGAACAGAAGCAGAAGAAACATGAAAACCCTATGTCCAAACAAAAATGAGGCTAATTTTGAAGTTTCAAAAATAAATGACTTAAAATGATACCCTGTCAACATTGCAGAAAAAAACCTTTCAATTATTTGTACTTATACTGCTTCAATTAACCCACAGAATTTTTTTCTGTTTTTTTGTTGCTGGGATAGGCTGTAGCTTCCCACCTTAACTACCCTGGATAAGAGGGTTAGAAGGATGGATGGATGTCTATAGCATAGGGTATTAATAATAGTGGATCCAGTAGTAGACTTATTGGAGGTATACATTGCAGGAATAAACTGTGTTGATTTCAGCTCACTTGAATAACTCTAGGACAGTGGTCTCACACTCCACAGGCCACAGTGGCTGCAGGTTTTCATTCTACCCCTTTTCTTAATTGGTGACCAGTTTTTGCTGCTAATTAACTCTGTTTCCTTTCAGTTTAATTTACTTGATTTTTTTTTTTATATATTCCCCTGAATTTCTTTATTGTTCCTCTGAATCGCTTCACTTCTTTCCTTTATTTCCAAACAGAAATGAAATGTGAAATGAGTGAGCCAACAGAAGACCAACTAAGTCAGGGCCTCAAACTCCAACCAATTTCACTCCAAGCAGTTGCTCAATTAGGTGCTGATTCTTGTTGTTAATTAAACCCGTTCTTTAATTCCATGGCTTGTTGCTGCTCTCGTTGTGCAATCGCATAAATTTCGGAAATTGTTGATTTTCTCTTTTCTAAGAGCACTGTTCAAATGTTTTGAGGACCTGAGCAGATCAGCATTCCTGAACCCTTCATCTTTCTTTATTTTTGGATATTGTGTGATGGTCATGGTTTGCTGGTCATGTTTTGGCTCATTCTGTATCTCATTAACAGTTTGGCTGCTAATTAAGGAAAAAGAAACAATTAAGGGGTCTAAGTCTTCAAGAGCAAGTGAATTAAAATGAAATCAAATGAAGTTAATTTGCAACAAAAATAGGTCACCACTTAAGAAAAGGGTTAAAATGAAAACCTGTTGCTACTGCGGCCCTCCAGGACTGGAGTTTGAGATCACTGCTGTAGGAGGTGCATAATTGTTCATTCACAGCACAGTTTGGATAAACAGACAGAGGGACATAATTTCTAAATTGACAGAACACTATAAATGTGGGTAGCTCATTAAATCATCTCGATATATGCTGAGTAGTACAATGTCACTTTACGTACTGTCTCTGCTTATAGGTATTTTGTCTTCTTTTTATAAAGTTGAAAAATTAAATGTGTAACTTTCAAAGAAATCTATGAAATTCAGTGATATGTTAAAATAGTGAATACAATTTTATGTACAGTAGTTTATTATGTCTTTATTTATGGCTAATGACCAATCATGATGTCATCAAGATCATTCATTTTGTTGCCAGTATATTGCAGACTAAAGTATTTTGTCAAATTTTTCCTATTTCTGTTTTGTCTTCTGTACATTACCTCACCCAGTTAAACACTGTTTGCTCTTTTATATCCTGCAGTGGCCTGGCATTTTGCATTTTTTGCCTTGCACAGTACTTCTCTGATGGTCTTTGGTCACCATGATGGTAAATTGGATTAAGCAGTCAATTGTCACATTATGAAGTCCAGTCCTTATCTTCCACATGACATCCTCCACACTGTAATATAGCCCACAGTTATAGTTTGTCTTTTAAAATCAATAGATTGAAGTGAATTTCTATAATATTTAAATTGCCCAACATAGTACAACTGTAATTGATTAAAGGTATAGTTCTTAAAACATTTTTGTTTCCCTAATGCTTTCATAAATTAAATCAAATAGGTGTTTCTTTATGTAGTTGATGTTTTCCAAAGTAACATACAAATCCTTATTGCCTTGCAGATATATATTTCTGCATTTCTAACACTGACAGATTAAGTCTCACACATATGCTCACGTAACGGATCCTAACCTGCAATCCAGAAACATTGTAGTTTACAGTCCAGCTGCAAGTTCTTCCTGGGTTTTGCCCTGGATATTCTTGCAGCTCTTAATTAATGAATGGTTGTGGATGGCATGGTGGCACAGTGGTTAGCACGGCTGCTTCATGGGTCTGTTCAGGTCAGGTTAATGGTCAACCCTAAACCAAACCAAGTGTGGATATATGAGAGAGCCCTGTGATTCCCTGGAGCTCTGTCAAGGGCTGTATGCTGCCTTGTGTACAGTGCTGTTTCTCAGATAGACGCCCAAATCCCCAAAGACCCCAAATTGGATTAAGTAGTCTTGAGTATTACTGACTGACCGAATGGGTGTGGGGGCGTTTGTCCACTAGCCTAATTTTGAGCCTTCTATTAGTTTAAAGTGATGTGTATGAGATGAAGAAAGACCACACATACTTACACAAGCTAACAGGAAGCAGCTGTCCACTGTGACAATATGTTGTACAAAAAGTATACTTTATTTGATTTAATGTTTTCTTCTTTCCTTGCAGCTGCATTGTATTCATTATACTTTTTGGTGAATACTCATTAGTTGCAAGCTCTTGTACACACAAATTTGAACCTGTTTGATTTTATCTGAATAAATCTCTGACTATCAAACTACATGGTCACAGGAGTGTGCTGCAACTTGCAAAGATTACTTAAATGAAGTCTAAAAGTGAAAATCACTGAACACTTGTGTAGTGTGACAGGAGTTTAAGGCAATCAAGTGAATGTCTTGCCAAATGTAACGGTCTGGTCTTTAACAATCCTTTCTCCAATTTTTATAGACCAGGTTGATATCCTAATAAAGGAAAAATTAAAGAAAAAATGTATTTGAATGATGCCATTAAGATTGGTAATGTTTTTTAACTCAATTATTTTCCTACATTGATCCAAAAAAAATTACATCCTCAAAAAAATTGGACTTCCACTATGAAAATGGCCATTGTTTCTTCCTCACTGGTGAAAGATGTGGTCCACCACTGTTTTGTAATGGAGGTGTCACAGATGTACCAAACCTCACCTATAATATTTCCAATTTACACTCCACCTATATCTCTTAGTCAAGTGTCTTTATGCGATCTTTCACTGACACCGATCACAGACACACCAAACCAGGACTGACTACACACATCATGTTTAAGTAACATACTCAAAGACAATAAACAGTGCACAGAAAATCAAGAAGGACAGTGGGTGTAACTCTTTATCCACTTATTATAAATCTTAATCATAAATGTCCTTAACTCCTAATATTTGCCTAAAATTGAAACAAGTGCTGCGCCATTTACACTAAAATACAACATGGATGAATAGCAGCACTTCTCACTGAAGGCTACATACCCAATGTGCTTGGAAGGTTTTCTTGCGTTATGCAGTGAGCTGATCAGAGCAACACAATTTGGCTTATTTTTTAGATAGCACTTGTCACTGATTTCAAGTACAGAGCACTGTGAACATTTCTCAGTTAAAATATAAGACTAGATTGTACTAATTAATAAATACAGAACTGGTACAAATATAAATGCAGATTATGTTAAAATACACAAAGAACAAGGCAGAACTGATTAAACTTAAATGGAAACCATCAACACCTGTCCATAAATTAATTGAACTATAGCCAGTTGACAATTATGGAGATTAAAATTGTAAAAGAGAAAGTCAAAAATAAAGGCAGAGTCCTGGAGACCTCAACCGACTGGCCACTTGCCCGCTCCAGAGTTTTTTATAGTGGAGTCTCTGCTGGCTGTCCAATTTGATGAGAGAATCTTTCAATATGATGACTCCAGCACTGTTTTATCTGAGATGAATTTTCCATATGCAGTAGAGCAGCCTGGCAGCACAGCAGTGGAACCAAGTGCCACAACCAGATACTAAGAAGAGAAACAGAATAGAGGAGGGTTAGTAACGGTTGAAAAATATTGTGATACCTATATTTCTGTACAAATGACTACCAAGCAGAGATGTAGTATGCACAGCTAATCAGCAGCTCTAGTCAGGGTGTGCTAAACTGAATAAGTACGTCTTTATCCATGCTTTAAATGCTGAGACTGAAGGGGCATCTCATATTAAGAGAACAGGCAAATCATAACTCAGCTCTGTAGCCCTGTAACTAAAAGCTCACACTCCTACTGTTATTTTATTAATCCTTGGAATCTTAAGTAGGCCAGCATCTTGAGATCACAATGTGTTCTGTGGTTTCCAGGTAATGATAAGTTCAGATAAACAAGCAGGGCCTTGGCCATTTTAAGGCTTTATAAGTTAAAAGGGGCATTTGGAAATCAACCCTAAGCTTAACTGGGAGCCTGTGTAAGGAGATGAGAACTTGAGGTACTGTATGTGTTCGTACTTTATGGCTCTTGTAATAATTTTTGCAGAAGAATTTTGGAGAACAATGTGAGCAGCCAGTGAGTAATATGAACAGCCAGTGAATAATGCATTGCAGTAGTCAATCCTACTAGAAATAAATGAATTCATTAATTTTTCAGTGTCTTGCATATTTAGAAAATGTCTTAATCTTCAAGCAATTATGGAAAATATGTTTTGGATAGCTTTGTAATGTGTGTTTTAAATAGCATCCTACTGTCAAAAAATAACATCTAAATTGTGTGCTGATTCAGTTAAATTATTGGTGATTCCAACTGAGTTAATGCACAACATAACATTGTTGTTGTATTCAGCATCACTCCCTCCAATAATTAACAGCTCTGTTGGTAAGTCTTTCTGGCTAACCCTCTGACTGCAGTGGATGGGGTGAAACTCAGATCATTAAGTTGTCCTGGCATTAATGTCCTTTTCACAGTCTCCTGTGGTACTTTGGGGCCATCAAATAGCAGGGGATGACATCCTTGCCATGTTGGCCTTCAGCCCTTTGACCAATCCTGTCCAGATCCTACATTTCTTCTCAATTCTTCTATTAGTTAATGTTTTACCAATGACAACGGTTTTATTGCACATACCTCCCACTCCTCCTTTACCGGTTCTAGCTGGTCATATGACAAGCCAAACAGTTCAATGCATCTTCTAATAGAGTAATTTCCGGACGCTGTGTTTTTCTAGTAGATGCTTTTATCACTATTGTTAACTGTTTAATCAATACATTCTGTACATCAACATTTATTTCTATAGCACACAGGATGTAGCTCATAGTGCTTTACAAGATTTCAGAAAAATAGCTACAAGAAAATAAAATAAACTAAATTAGATAGATGCTAATTCAATGCATACATAAGATAGAGGAAACACATGGCACATAATAATTCATAGTTCATTATATTCATTTTCCATATCAACCACTGCATTTACAAACTACCAAAACAAATAAATAAATAGTAGCAGTTGTCACATTCTGGCTATTTTGGTTTCTTTTCATTATTTAAGCATTCTTGTCACTATCAGACATTAGGTGCAGCATGAAGCTTTTATTACTTTGACACATGCTGGTAAACAGTGTGTGATATGTTTGGTAAAAAGAAGAAAATCGATGGGTTGTTTAAGCATCAATTTTGAAAAGACCAATATAAAAATTGTAAATAGCATTTACTTTAGGTAGTGTGTATGAGGTTGTTATATCTATACAAAAATGTTTGTTTTTATTACTTGATTTTTAAAAATGCATTTCAATAGTGGTGACATGGCAGTAGATGCTGCTGCCTCATATTTCTGGGAGACAAGGTTAGGATATCAGCTCAGTCG
Organism: Erpetoichthys calabaricus; assembly: GCF_900747795.2. Taxonomy (NCBI): domain Eukaryota; kingdom Metazoa; phylum Chordata; class Cladistia; order Polypteriformes; family Polypteridae; genus Erpetoichthys; species Erpetoichthys calabaricus. The sequence continues at coordinate 295,751,817 of NC_041394.2, forward strand.
CCATTTATATAAAGAGTTTGCCTGTTATCCTAATGTCTGTTTAGTTTTTTTCTTTTTTGTCCAGGTTTTTCTTATAAAGTCCAAAAAATATGTGAGCTGGGTTAGTTGTTGACTGGTGTAAGTGAATTGGACAGAAGGATTTTGTATACATGTGTATGTGTATAAAGCATGACGACTTATAAATGTATGCTCCTTAGATCTGTCTGTGTGGCACTGTAAATTATTTTATGTCTGATTAAGTATCTGGCATTTTAGATCCACTCTGCCTGTTCTTCTTCTTCTTTTTTTGGTGATGTAGCAACTATACTGATGCTGTCTATCAGCTATAGCTCTTTACAGTCATGTGTATTTTGTTTTCTTATGTGATGTCAAGCCAGCTTAAAGCAGCTCATAAGATCTCAATATTTATTCACGCTTTATCTTGGATTTGAATCACCCTGCAATGCACTTAGTTATTTACACGTACAGTACTTAGTAAACAATTGAGATGATACTTACTGTTTATGATACTTAAGACTGACTGATCAAAGTTAATTTAGACAGGGAAGTAGTGGAGTAGTTAATAAACAAAGGCATTAAATACTTAGCATGTTAATAAATTCCCCAGTTAAGACCTCCATGCATTATATTCTGCATGATATACACAGCTGCAAATGTCCAGCTCTATCAGAGGAGGCAGCTGCCTTATTTTCTCCTGTCACAACCTTGAAAAGATTACAGTGCATTTCTTTGTCTCTTTTTTTCTCTTTCGGATTGGATTTTGCCCATCCTTTGCCTCAGTCCTCTTCCACCATCATTCATTTTTATCTGTATTGGCTTACTGGGATAATTTATAGAGACTTCTAAGCTCAGGATTCAAATACATTTTTTGCTATGTTTAGAGCATATATTTTCTTCATGGAACACTCTTTCAATGTGATTTGCACATCAAGTATAAATTCCTTTTTTATTTTAATTAAAAGCAAATAACAATCCATACAATCAAATCAAACCCAAAAAACTAAAATTCAAACCCCACCCAAAAGAAAGAGAGGAGAGCCAACCAACTAAGTAAATCTTTAAAAGCAACAAGGAAGGAAGAGTAGCCTTTTCCCCAATATATAAGCATATTCTAAAATGTTATTGATTAGGTTCTGCCATATTTTGAGTTAGAATTTGATTTTTTTCAATTTCAAATATAGTACATCAGTTACCCACTGACTTAAAAGTGGTAAGGTGGGATTCTTACATTTGAGCAAGATAAGTCTACATGCTAGTAGTGAGGTAAAGGTAATTATGATTTGTTTGTCCTTCTCCACTTTAAGCCCACCACGGAGTACGGCAAACACCAAACTGTTAATTGATTGCAACACCAAGGCTATCTGATAAGCATTCACAGATTTTTGTCTAAAATTATCTTAATTTGGTGCATGACCAAAACATGTGGCACAGTGAGGCTGGAGCTAGACTGCAATGTTCACAGGTCGAATCTTGCCCTGGAAACATTTTAGATAGTTGTGAACAAGATAAATGCGCTTGATAGAAGATTTTGAGTTAAATGACAGAGTGCTTTGCGGAATGGAGCTAGAGTGTATTCTGTGCATGGGTCTCTTCCACTCCTTTTCTGAAATATTAAGTGAAAGATCCTTTCCCCATTCTACCCTGGAATCTTTGAAAGGATGGGACTTTAAAAATGTTTTTTAAATTGTAGAGATGCTATCTTAATCTTCAAGTCTGATCAATATTTCTTCTAGAATACAATAAGTGGAAGGTGAGGAAAACTGAACATGTTTAGCAAAGTTTATCTTAACAGTGTTGATTCTCCCTGTTAATGAGAGATGGAGGTTGGACGATCTATTCATGTGTTGTTTAATATTTTTCATTCAGATGGCACAATTTTGTTGAAAAAGAACTTTATATTACTTGTGATATTTACCCCTAGATACTATATTTAAACCGCTCTGCTAAGATAAATGGGAAGGTGTCTAATATTTTTTTTTACAGAGTTCACTGGAAAAAGCACACTTTTATTCAAATTGATTTTGAGTGTAAATATCTTTTGAAAATCTGCTAGTGCTTTTAGGACTGCTGGCATGGAATTTTATGGGTCAGAAATATACAGTAATATATCATCTGCATAGAGTGATTTTTCTGTTCAATTCCTTCTTTGAAATCCCCTTTATCTCTGATGCATTTTGAAACTAAACAGCCAATGGCAATTGCAAAGAGCAATTGTGATAGGGGACATCCTTGTCGAGTACCACGTTCTACTTTGAAATAGTCTGAAATGATGTTGTTAATACAAACTGAGGCTTCTGGACTAGTACAGAGTAGTTTGATCCATGCAAATATGTTTGGGACAAACCCAAATTTGTGTAATGTGTTGAATAGGTAGTCAAATTCAATCATATCAAATGCTTTTCCTGCATCCAAAGATAGTAAGAACTGTAGGGTGTTGGATTTAATGAGTGAATATATTATATTAAACAAACATTGAAGATTAAAAGATAAATGTCTGCCTTTAATAAATCTGGTTTGGTCTTGTCATATTACAGAAGGAAGCACTTTCACAGTCCTTCTAGGTAGAGTATTTTAACGTCATTATTCGGGAGTGAGATTGGTCTGTATGATGCACATTGTAGTAAGTCCTTATTTTTCTTAGGAAAGACAGAAATTAATGCTTGGCAAAAAAGTTTGAGGTAGAATTTTGTTGTCTTTAGCTGCTATACAGGTAAATATTGCTAATAATAATGGAGTTAATTTATTTGAATTTTTTTTACAAAATCCTACTGGTAGCCATCAGGGTCAGCTGCTTTCCCACATGAAGTGAGTTTATAGCATCTAGAAATTCTGAGAGATTCAGACATATATCCAGTTCAACGGTACAAAGAGTATCTAACTGTGGTATCTGTACTAAGTCAAAAAGCTCATTAGATTGTGTCTTATCTTCATTAGACTCAGTGCAATATAAGGACTTATAAAACTCTCTAAATGTGTGGGTTATATTTTTAAGGTCAATGATTTTATCTCCGTCTGTGTTGGTAATTGCTATTATTGCATTGTGGCTTCCTTCTTGTGGATTTTTTGGGCTAAAATCTTATTGGCCTTCTCTCTGTGTTCATAATAATGATCACGATTTAAATATGAGCTTTTCCATTTCTTTAGTAGTCAAGAGGTTAAATTCTGATTACAAAATCTGTCTTTTCCTATTAAGTACACGGGGTCCTCGGGTTACAACGTCTCAACATACGATGTTTCGAGTTTGCAACGCTCTTTCCCATAAAAACTTTCCAATTTAATTTTGTGAGAAAGATATTAAATAATCTGTCCTCTTAAAAATGCATTCAGATTTTACCTGTAGAGACTACTGAGGGTGCATTTGTCTCCAGAAAATAATCAATTTGGTTGAATATAAATTCTAGCAATTCTCATCAACTAGTGGCAGGGCATAAACAGGCCAGCTACGAGATGAGTGTGCAGGTCATAGTGATTTAAGTTCCATGATTAGAGGGGGCGTGTTGAAGAAAGCAATAGTGTCATACTTAACAAGATTTGATAATGGGTAAAAAATATCGAAGAAATAATTATTCTTCAGTAACAATGATGAACTTGTGAGAAGAAGTAATTATGCTCTTAGGTTAGGATTTAAAGCCACCATGGGGTCCTGATAAATTCCAATCCCATTACAAACTGTGTAATTATTTTTTGCAGCATAGATCTGGATTGAAAACACAATTGAAGTCTCTGGTTATTATAATTTTATGAGTGTTCACATTAGGAATAGATGCAAATACATTTGGATGAAATCTCTATCATCCACTTTAGGTGCATAGATATTTACCAGAGTCACTTTAGTATTAAATAAATTGCCCATCACCATGACATAATGCCCTTCATGATCAGATATTGTGTTTGATGCTACAAATAGAAAAGTTTTGTGTATTAAGATTCACTTACCTCTAATTTGCTTTGTATAGCTGGGGTGAAAAATTGGCAATTCAATCCCTTTGCTACCAACAACAGGCCATTACTTATTAAGCGAGGTCTCCTGTAAAAATAGAATTTTGCCATGTTAAACCTGTTAAGTGAAAGAACACTTTTTTCTCTTTAATTCATGATTGAGACCTTTGACATTCCGGCTCACAAAGTTCTAAAAACATTGCTTCTGAACTTTTGTTGACATTTCGTAGGTCTTAAGTTAAGATAGTACATTGTTGCATGTGATAGCTTTGACTTAGGGCTTCATATTATTGCCAGGTGAGGCAGACCACACTTCACGAAGTCTCAAGAGACAGAGCACGTCCAGAACAAAACCCAGCAGCCGTGTAGAAAAGGTTAAAATTGAGGTATCAAGTTTTATTGTAGCATGCTTTTGCTAAAGTATTTTGTCCAGTTATAAAGTATCATTAATGGGAAAATTCATCCATCTACCCGTCAACATAAGTATTATCTAAGCTGCTTAATATGTTATGATTCATGGTTTTGCCCTTCTGTAATTCAGTTATATTCATTTTTATATTTATTGGAATTATATTTCTCATTTGTTATTGTTTTTATTGTTGTGAGAGTAACAGCACAATGGTGCGGTTTTGTAAGGTTGCTTGTTCTCTGCACTTTTATTTTGTTTCTCAAGGTCCCAACCTTGTTATTTATAGCTATTTTACCCAATACTGGTCTTATAACATGGATGTCGCACGACACATTATGTTATGTGTTTCCTATTCAACTGACTTAACTACTAGCATCTCTGTTTTCTGAATCACTACTTAAACGAAACAACAGAGTTATTGTCAGTAATTAGAGTTAAGCAAGATATCATGAGGACCTTTTGCAATGTTTCCAACTCTGACTTTGCTTTATGTTTTCTGGCTTTAAAAAACAGTTCTGTTTGTTTCTTTTGCTTTCAAGACCACTACCTACCTAAGACTATTTTTGCCATCTCTTTCTTGCAGCTTTCATCTACTGGTCATTTTCTCTTTCTCTTTCCTGGTCATGTTCTCTTTCCCTCCTTCACAAGATGTCCATAGCATAACCTGCATAATCACAGTACTCAAAAGCTCAGCAGCATCACATTCAAGCACACTTCCTCTCACATGTAAAGAATGAATGTAAAGTTGCAAACTAAGTTATCCTTCACATCTTCTGTATGCTAGAGGAAAGCCAGAGTATTCAGGGAAAAATCCAGGTATAGCATGCAAAACACCAGACAGCCACTAAGCCACAGCAGTGGAGTTATTTACTGTACCACCAAGTCACCCATGGAGATGCCACTTGTGAGAAAAAAGTGAGATGCACAAAATGTTGTTTCTAATATCACGTGTGTGTCACATTCCAGATTATTCATGTATTACCATTCCTTTTGATACTAAGCTGCAATTGCCCTTTGTGCACCGTGTTCATTCTGTGCAATTTCTTGAAAATCATATGCCTGCCAGTGTAAGCATAACGTATACTGTAATTACAAGTCCCGCATCTGGTGCAGAATAATTCCTGTGGATGCATAAGTATGTTGTTAAGTGAAGGCTGTATTTAAAAGATGTTGTTGGAGCAGAGGAGCACTTTCACAAATACCCCTAAAATGCCTTGCTGTGTTTCATTTTGGCAGCTGAGCTGCATATTCACATAACTAAAACACACATGTATTCTTAAGCATGGACAAAGCAAACCAAAAGGAAAAAGGAAAGCCTGTGTTCTATACACTGTATGTATTTGTTCTAAAATGCTGTCATTCTTCAGGCTGTCATTTCATTCTCTCTCTCTTGGTTAAATACAGATTTCAATTTAGCTCATTGTTAACTCAAATCTCTAAGAAAAAGAAAAACATGCACATTTTTAATATCTTTTTAGACATTCTCAATAACAAGGGCACACATGAATTTGAAAGACAAGAATTAAAAATGTTAAACACGGTTTAAATTCAAACAGTGGAAAAGGTCTTTACTCTCTGTTTCTTTGATATTGATTGTAACATTAGGCTACTCTGGATTGACAGAACAGAGGTTAGCGCAGCACTAGTTTGAATCATATGCTCATTCACTGTTTGTGTGGAGTTTCATGTTCTCAAGGTACTCTGGTTTTCCTTGCACAAAGTAAAAGTAAGCTGGCAGTATCAACTTGGCTCTGTATGAGTATGGGGATGTATGAGAAGATGAAGTGGTACCCGAATCAGGATTGGTTCCTTGCTCACAGTCAAAGCTGCCAGGTTAGATTGTGGTTCTTCACAACCTTGAATTGCATCGAGCAGCTTTAAGAATACAAAGTAATGTATTTTCAAAAGGGCACTGAATTCTCTGTGCAGTGCTACTTTTTTTGTAATCTAAAGTGAATAAAAGTTACAGTTGCTATGGCAAAGTTAGATCTGTGCAAGAAATAAAAGCAATCTAGTATGGTATTAATTAATTCATAGTTTGACATACAGTAGATTAGGCTTAAACATAATATAACTAAATCATTTTCAGAATACAGGCACAGTCAATAAAGTAAATAAATAATTTAAACAAATAAAGTTAAAAAAAAAGGAAAGTGGTAATAACTCATCAAAACCATTAGTCCTAAACAAAAGTTGAAATGCAAGATGGTGCAAAATTGCTTTCCTCAAATTCTTGAATTTATTTTGTTTTGAAAGGTTGACTAAAGTTTTATTTAGCAATTACTCCAAACAAAATTAGTAAATATGATTGCACTCAATAAATACACATCCAGCAACAGTTGCAAAGATTATATAAGCCAGTGATGTCAACATCTTGTCTGTCAGTCAAAAAAAAATCAAAATCAAAACATGTCAAGTTTAGTTGTAAAAAATGCAAATATTACATGAAACCTGCCCTGAAATCAACAACTGAAAAATGAGTATTTCTGGTTTTATAATAGCTTTGGTAGTATAGCAACGATGTGGAAAATCATCTTTGCATATTTGATTAGAACATTCAGGCCATTCAGTCCAACAAGCGTACCCATCCTATTCACCCAGATATAACCACAACTCAAGATCTGAAGTACTTGAAATCCTACACTGTTTAGTAATTTAATTTACATGTCTATGGTTCTTTGCGTGAAGATAAACTTTCTAACATATGTGCGAAAGTTGTACTAGGCCAGGCTTCTAATTACAAAAGTGGTTGGAATGAAAACCTAAACATACTGTTATTCAGTTTATCTAACAGCGATGGACAGTTGCTCCTTCAGAACAAAGGACTTTTAGATCCTCAGTTATTTCTCCCCAATGGCTTATGGGGTTTTTCCTTCAGTGCTCAAGAAAGTAAAAAAAAAAAAAGGCACAACTGATTAGACAGATAGGAACATAATCCAAAATATTAAAATAGGTCTACATAGTTGAGAAGGTTTGAGTACCAGTAGGGTTGGGAACTGAGGCAATAATTCTCACAACTTGTTTGCCAAATTAAATGCATTTCTTTTTTTTAAGAAATAGGCCTAGAGTGTCATGGGTGTAATTTGTGTTGTATGACATCTGGAAAAGGCCATACCAGAAATACTCATTATTTGGCCAGACGAGGATGTTCTTACAAAGGCCAACATTAACTGCCCATCTCTAGTTCATGCTTCCTTTCTAGGAGAGTTTTACTTGGGTTCATTTATAATTCATACCTGCTAAAATGAGCTTAGTGAATGATAAGCCTGTCATAAAAGGCAAAGAAAGAGAACCACTTGGCATGAGTAAAACACTGAACAATTAAAGCATTTGTTTGCTTTTCTTACTCTCTATGATGTGACACAAATAGGATTTCAGGAAATATCAACTCATAAATTTGCAAAGGCTCCAGGTTGAAGTTTCTGCAGAACATTACTGTAGAATCATGTCAGACAGCAACTTCTGTAATGGAAATTGTAATGGAAGTTTCAGAAAATAGAAAAAAGAAAGTTTAATGTTTGCCCTTCTGTTCATTTCTATGGCTTCATTTCTGATTTCTGATCTGCAAATAGCATTTTCACCGATATACCAAAGATAGACTTTAATATTTTATTATGCTGCAATTGTGTTTTCTGAGGTTATTTACCAGCTTTATATAAAAATTGAGAAAAAAGGCAAATTCTGGAATTCTGGAACAAAAAGTTATTATTTTTTTAATGTAGACAAGCTGGCATGAGTCAAAGTCAAAGTGTCAAAGTGAACTTTATTGTCATCTCAGCCATATACAAGTATACAGATAGATGAAATTGCAACTCTCAGGGTCCACAGTGTAACAACATGATGTGCAAATAATAAATTAAAAATAGAATTAAAATTTAAATTTAAAATTAAATCACAAACAAGACAAGACATTGTGCAAAGACAAGACAAAGGAGTAGCAGCAATATTGATGTGTAAGATATGTAATATAATAAATAATTCATAAATAATAGATATAGATAATACAGAAATTATCAGTGTATGATAATAGTTGTTTAAGACATGTGTAAACAATGACAGGTCAGAATGTTTCACAGCAGAAGGATAACAAGAGTGTCAAAATACTTAAAGGTCAGTAGGAGATTTTCAGTTCTTCTCAACATGCACACTAGTCTTTGCAGGACAGTGGCTCGCATGTATAAAGGTTCTGTTTTTAGAGGTGGTTGAGGCCGTGTTGAAGGTCCCAGGGGGCAGCCTTGTGGAGTCCAGCAGCTTGGGGGTAAAAACTCTCCTGCAGCCTGGCAGATCTGGCTTTGATGCTGCAGTATTTTCTCTTGGATGGCAGAAGTGTGAAAAGTCCACGTGAGGAGTGTAAGGGGTCCTGCACAATGCTGCAGGCCTTGCAGACACTGCGTTTGTAAAATATGTCCTGTAGTGAAGGGAGAGGCACCCCAATAATGTTCTCTGCTGTCTTCACTATCCTTTACAGGCACTTGCGGTCGAATATGTTGCAGTTGCCATACCAGACCGTGATGCAGCTGGTCAGAACACTCTCAATGATGCCTCTGTAGAACATGGTGAGGATGGAAGGGAGAAGATTTGCTCGATTCAGTCGCCTCAGGAAGTGTAGTTTTGATGGGCTTTCTTGTTTAGTGATGAGGTGTTATGTGTCCACGTAAGTTCCTCAGTTATGTGCGCACCGAGGAACTTGGTACTCCTAACAGTCTCCACATCTAAACCGTTGTTGCTGAGTGGTATGTGGGCAGGACGTAATTTTCTGAAGTCCACGATTATCTCTTTTGTCTTGTCGACATTGAGAGATAGATTGTTGTCTTCACACCATGCAGACAGCCGTTCCACCTCATCTCTGTATGCTGTTTCATCATCCCAGCTTATCAGTCCCAGCACCGTTGTATCATCCACAGACTTGATGATGTGGTAGGTGTTGTGCGTGGCTGTGCAGTCGTGAGTCAGCAGGGTGAACAGCAGTGGACTAAGCACGCAGCCCTGCGGTGCTCCAGTGCTCAGTGTGATGATGCTGGAAGTGTTGCAGCCCATCCAAACTGACTGGGGCCTCTCTGTCAAGAAGTCCAGGATCCAATTGCAGAGGGTGGTGTTCAGGCCCAACCTGCTCAGTTTTACAACCAGCTTTTGAGGGATGATTGTGTTGAAGGCTGAGTTAAAGTCTATGAATAGCATCCTGACATATGTGTCTTTTTTATCCAGATGTGTCAGGGAGAGGTGAAGGGCAGAGCATATGGCATCCTCAGTTGACATGTTTGAGCGGTATGCAAACTGAAGAGGGTCAAGAGAAGCAGGGAGATTAGTCTTTATGTGTGACATGACTAACCTTTCGAAGCACTTCATTATGATTGGCGTGAGTGCAGCTGGTCGGTAGTCATTCAGGCATGTCACTGATGACTTCTTCGGGACTGGTATGATCGTGGTCGACTTGAAGCATGCTGGGACTGACGACTGGCTCAGAGATGTGTTGAAGATGTCTGTGAGGACACCAACCAGTTGACTGGTGCATTCTTTGAGCACACGACCAGGTATGTTGTCAGGTCCTACAGCCTTGCGTGGATTGACTCTAGATTGAGTCTTCTTCACGTCAGCTATGGAGAGACAGAGTACCTGGTCAGTGGAGGGAGGTGTTGCTTTTCTTGTAGGCTCTTTGTTCTGCTCCTCAAACCGTGCAAAGAAGTTGTTCAGCTCATCCGGAAGGGAGGCATCACCATCGCTGCTGTGTAGGTTGGGCTTGTAGTTTATAATTGTCTGAATGCCCTGCCACATACGACGTGTGTCTCTGGTGCTGCTGAATTGTTTGTTGATCCTCTGCGCGTATGCCCACTTAGCTCTCCTTATAACGCGAGACAGGTTGGCTCTGGTCATCCTGAGGACAGCCTTGTCTCCAGATCTGAAGGCTGTATTTCTGATCTTGAGCAGCTTGTGCACTTCTCTTGTCATCCAGGGCTTTTGGTTGACTCTTGTGGTAACATCCTCTATGCATTTGGAGATGTAGCTAGTCACAGAGTCTGTGTATTCCTCCAGATTGATGGAGTCACCATTCACAGCAGCCTCTCTGAAAATGTCCCAGTCTGTCAATTCAAAGCAGTCTTGGAGAGCTGAAACAGCACCATCCTGCCACACTCTGATGCTCTTGTGGGCTGGTTTAGTGTGCTTCAGCAGGATCTTGTATACAGGGACCATAAAAATGCTGATATGATCTGAACAGCTGAGGTGGGGGTGGGGTAGGGCCTTGTAGGCGTCAGAAGCACTCGTGTAAACATTGTCCAGACAGCTTCCCCCTCTAGTAGTAAAGTTCACATTCTGGAAGAATTTTGGGAGAAATGACTTCAAGTTGGCATGATTGAAGTCTCCAGCAATAATGAAAAATGCCTCGGAGTTCCGCTAGCACCTGGTTAACATTTGCGCTAGGCGGGAGGTAGACGGCACCCACCAGTACGCAACTGTATTCCCTCGGCAGGTAGGAAGGCCGACACCTTATTGAAAAAACTTCTATCAGCGGGAAGCAGTATCGCGCAACGGAGGCAGCGTTCGTACACCACTCTCTGTTCACATAAACACACAGTCCCCATCACGGGTCTTAGCGGACAAAGAGGCGTCTCTGTCCGCTCGGAAGATGGTCAGTCCGTCTAGCTGGATGGCCGAGTCTACAATGTTTTCCTGGAGCCATGTCTCAGTGAAAATAAAGATGCAACAGTCTCTCATTCCCCACTGCTTGGCCCACTGCAGCTTTATATAATCCAGCTTGTTGTCCAGCAATCGGACGTTTGCAAGCAGAATAGACGGTAGCGCAGGTCTGGTTGGATTAGTTTTTAGCCTTGTGCTAACACCTCCGCATTTACCTCGTTTCTGCTTCCGATCGCTGCGCTTGCGTTTTCACCAGCTCAGCTTCTCAGGCTGCCGAAGTAAACAAAGGCTGTGGAGCGTCTCTGTCACCTCACTGGATATTTCGCCATAGTTTCTTCGGAAATCGAGCAGGACTTGCCGGTCATAAATGTATGCCTGCATACTACTATCACTTAAATCTACTTTTTTACTTATACTAGTTGACAAAGATGAACAAAGATTAGCACTAAACACCGCGGACTCGGGAGTTCTGTAAGCCGTAGCCTGCATGGGCACCGCCATATTCTTAGCAAGCCCTTCAAACTCTAGTGTGGATGACCTCCAACCTGAAGATATAATGTACGGCTTTTGAACGCTAAGCTGTGACTAAATTCATTGAAGAGCTGTCACAAGAGCATATTTAGATCATTTTTATGTTCTCTTGGAAAAATCAAGCAGAAGAGTAAGAATAACAAAGCGAAGAAGGAGTTTTGATTCTAGAGGTGAACAAAAGCTACTGCAGAGCAATTTGGCATGCCAGAGGGTGTTTGGTCAGGCTGGGTACAAAATCTGTTTAGTTTAATCTACTGTAATTAGTGCTTGAACAACACTCTTTGATTATGTATAGTTTACTGTGAGCAGAACACAATGATAATAAAAGCTTTTATTTGTCTCTAGGTTATCTTTTGTTTTACTGTGGCATGGTCAGTGGGGAGTGTTTTACATTATGTTCTTGATTCGCATAACCAGAGAGGAGGACCTAAACATAAAGGAGAGAGCACAGTGTCCATTGAAATTAACAAAAGAAAGCTAAAGGTCTCATTTAAGAATGCTGTAATTTTATAGCTGTCAGTTTCACACACTGATCTAAACTCCAAATAAAAACTAACCATTTTCTCTTTTCACTGTTCCATGATTTCTCTCATACTGTACTTCAATTAATATCACTATTTTAAGTATCTATACATACATTGGAAAATGTTATGGTATAGATTTGTGCATTACTGAAAAGTTAACCTCGACAACAAATGTCTATAATCACACAATGTGTGTTTTTATTTTTTAACATCAAGAAATACTCATGGTAAAAGGGCTAATGCTCTGTATTACCAATAATAGAGAAAACAGTCAAATGTCATGCTCAAGGCATTGTTTGATAAAGAATCAACCAACACCAAGTTTCATTTGTGAAAATGTAAGAGCATAGTTAGCTCTATTGTCGCAATGAAGTGTTTAATCAGAATCAAATGGACCAGAACTTGAACAGATCAAAAACTGACATTACCTAAATTAACATTCTCAAATAAACATAACCCAACTAAAGGTAATTGGAGATCAGAGCCTATGCCAAAGCAGGAATCAACCCTTAATAGGTACCAGTCTACCACAGTGCCCACTTACCTGTACACCCGTATGGAGCCAGTTTAGAATCTGCAATTAACCTAATAAACTAGTCTTTGTGGATATGGAAGAAAAATCCATGCAGACACAGGGGGAATGCATTACTTTTAAAGAGGTATCAGGATGATCCAAGGACACTGTATCCAAGCAGAGAGAGGTAGATAGATAGATAGATAGATAGATAGATAGATAGATAGATAGATAGATAGATAGATAGATAGATAGATAGATAGATAGATAGATAGATAGATAGATAGATAGATAGATAGATAGATTTTATAATGACAGTCAAGACATCTTTATAATAAACCTATTATAATATAAAACAAAGCCAGAGTATATTCAATGTATTTTTAAATAACAGAACTAGCAGTTAAAACACACAGAAATACATGATTAAAACAGAAAGCATCAAAAGAATACCTGCTTTTATAGTGAATTATGTTCATGATTTCAATATGAAGTTAAAAAGAAATAGCAAAGCATAAATGACAAGAAATGGTGATTCCTCTATAAGTTAGGATTATTGTTCATCCCTTAATAGCACAAGGTCAGGTAAAGTAATGTGAATCGCAGCCGACCTGAATTGTTTTTCTATTACTCATAGCTTTGAAATGTTTATTATGCTGCTCCAACATTATCATTATATTTTTCAATTTGATGGTCTATCTATGATGTCAATTGTTACTTTTTCCACAATCATTTTTTTTTCAGATTGGCAGCATAATGTATGTTGGTTTATGCTAAGGTAGGGTTTAGTAAATCATACAAAACAAATCATTATGTGCAGTAAATCATTGAAATAATGAATCGCAGGTTGTTTTTTGCTTGACTAATATTGTAAAAGGGTAAACCTTTTTCTTATCACATACTGTATTATATAAATATATTTTATTTTCAATTCTATGCTACACCTTTTACTGTGTATACTTTTTGAATCATGTGGCAGATTAATTAGCAAATTTAAAATGGCTCAGTGTATGTGAATGGCTCCCCAACCAGGGTTTGCTTCAGCCATCCATCTAATGCTTTTAGAATAAACCTTAAGAAGTCTGAGGCTGAGCTAATGGACAAATTATTAGTAAAGTCAAAAATAAAAGAAATATTATTTTCTTATAAAAATAATAAGATAACCAATAAAATGTTCACTGTATTATTTAATGAAATTACCAGTTTCTTAGTAAAAAAAGGGGAAAGGACCTCTAAAAGTTAAGTATGAGGGATAATTTGAAACTTTCCTTAAAGCCATTTCACATTTGATAACTTTTCAACTAGTTTTCAGTCGTAGCCTTCATTTACTTAATCTTAGCGAGTCAGAGTCTATCGGTGATGTGCTCCTGTGAGGACAGTCACATAGTCAGACACTCACTCCATCTATTCCACAGCTTGCTCCAACAAATTCAAACACTAAGTCATTAAATTTATTGTGCTTAGCAATTTTTAGTTGTGTAAACTGATGTGGTCCGGTGACTAGATCAACATCATACACAAAGACTAGAAGTTGCATAATGTGACATTGGCTTTAGTTATTCCATAAATTATTGGCCTAACAGTTGTTCACAAAATGATTGCATGCTCCTTTGTTTAGCTGGTTATTGCGTGGGCTTAAACTTTATAATCCTTTATACAATTAAACACTTTCCTAGTTGTTTAATTAAATGACAGAAAGGAACCACAAAAGGTTATCATTTAAAATAAGACACTGTTTGGATCTTTGATAACTTAATGTATAAAATATCAGAATGATTTCAATGTTTGACATATTCAGATTAGTACATAGAGTAGTATTCTATTCTTCCACCTATCCACATTCTAAAACGTCTTAATCCGATTCAGGCTCTGGGACATGGGGTTCTCTGCCAGTAGTGTTAAGCTTAAAGAAGGAAAGAATCCTGAAGACGGTATCTGTCCATCACAAGTTATACTCACATAATTGCTCACATTTACCATGCCAGAGCAATTTAGAACTAATAGTCAAACAAACATGTATGTGTTTGAAATTTGGAAGGAAACCTGGAGTCTGTGGGAAAAAGCCTGCACAGCAGAATGTGCAAATAAAGATTTGAACCAGTGATCCATGAGTACCGAGGCTGCAGTGCTAAACACTGCACCACCCTCCATGTATAAAATAAATTCAATTAAAATGTCCATCCATCCATTATCCAACCTGCTATATCCTAACCACAGGCTCACGGGGGTCTGCTGGAGCCAATCCCAGCCAACACAGGGCACAAGGCAGGAAACAAACCCTGGGCATGGTGCCAGCCCACCACAGCAGTTAAAATGTATTTATGATAAATTTATAATATAAAAAAAAACTACTTGCAAATGAAGTATCCAATAATAATCATAAAATGGAGAACAATCAGGATTTCTTAGTGACAATGAATATGTTTCCTGAACAAAAATTACAAACAAAAATACAGTAGATGCATAATGCAGGGGCGCCTTTTATATTCTAGCCCAGAGGTAGGCAAAGTCGGTCCTTGAGAGCCGCAGTGGCTACAGATTTTTGTTCCAACCCAGTTGCTTCATTAGAAACCAATAATTGCCAATCTCAGACCTTATTTAATTTTATGGCTTGTTAGTCTACAATGTTTCTTATTTTGTAGATTTTTCCTCTCCAAGGGTATCATCCAAATGATTTGAAGACCTAAAACTGATCACTTTCAGTCTGTCACATTTTTCTATTAAGTTTTTTATTAAATCAAACAGTGCATGATGAACACACAAATGGAAACAAGCTAGAAGGAGAACTGCTGGCTGCTTTGTCATTTACATCCTATTGCTAAGTAAGGAGACTGTGGAAGATTGTGGGTTCTCTTCCCGGTTCCTCCCTGTGTGGATAGCGCTTTGAGTACTGAGAAAAGCGCTATATAAATGTAATAAATTAATTATTATTATTATTATTAATAAGGAGCCATTAACACACTGAATGCAGCTGTTTAAGATTGAAATAAGCAATTAAGGGAGGGGAAACTTAACAAACGAGACCACTAAAATGAACCATCAAAATGTCACTTAAGCAATAAGTTATTCATCAGCAATAATTGATTGCTTTTTAAGAAACTGGGTTGGAACAAAAACCTGCACCCACTGCGGCTCTCCAGGACCAACATTGTCCACCCCTGTTCTAGCAATTCATTTTCACAACACACTCTCTTCTAGTTCTGAGCAAGATAAAATAGAGAGGCCAAGGCAGAGGGTCACTACAACATTGCAGAATAAACATTTGTAGAAATGCCTTGATCAGTAATATTTAATGTACTTGTTATATTTTCTGTCTTATTTTTCACTCATGTTTGTCTAGTGTTATATACTTTACTAGCTGAATGTGGTCTTTGGGACAAAAAAAAACAACCCAAAGACTCCCTAGCAGTTTTACTATATTCGTGAACTTGGATAAGTATCAGCTAACTCTTAAGAATTACACAGTGCAGAGGATGTGGACCCACCTGTGCTTGCTACCCCACTGGGTTTTGTAAGAAGACACTTCCAATACCATATTTTATCTGCATAGCTGGTGTATGAGTTCTATTAATCTTTGTCTCGAGAAAATACCTCCATATACGAGCTTTCACTTGCATGTTGCTGAGACACGCTGTTTGCTTCATTTCGACATTGTGTTTCTTCATCTGTGTGATTAGCACGATGCTGTTGTTGTGCAGTGGCATTTGCTGTACCTGCTGTACAGGTCTTTCGTAGTGAGAAGTGAGGTGCATGTATACACCATCTAGTGACAGTGGTTGTGTGTGAGCAGAGTAGACTGCTCCATGCACACACACACACACACAGGTCTTTTGTTTAAATATGTCTAATTACATTAAAATGCTTTCTATTGTGTATTGGCTTACACAAAATGGCTTACAATTAACACATTTTACAGGCTTTGTTAGTTAGTATTCACTGTATGGTGGAAGATTTTTTTGTGTTTGGTTAAAACTTGTTACTGGTGCATTATATGAATACTTGTATAGCAGAGAACTAACTACTGACATATTTCTGAAAGAGATTATTTTGGTTTAGGTTTTCTTTACTCGTACAGCAACTCATAAAGAAAAAACTGATTTTTGGCACCTGAAAGAATTCAAATTGGCAAATAGTGTAAAACTGGACAGATGACAAGATGGTGTAGCTACTAGTGCTGTTGATGTACAGCTCTTGAAGATAGGGTTTAAATGTGTGTGGAGTTTGCATCATCCCCTGTTCCTGTGTGTTTTCACGTGATACACAGGCTGTCTCCTCAAAGATGACAGTTAGAGTAACTGGTGGCCATAAACTAGCTAGTATAAATAAGAGTAGTTTGGAGTTTGCTTTGTGGTAGACCGGTGCTCTGTCCAAGGCTACTTAATGCCTTGACTTTGATGCTGTAGCATCATCTTACCATGACCGGAAATTTGGATTAGGAAGTAAATAAAATAAACCCATTTGAACAAAGGAGTTGAGACAAAGAGGTTCTGAAAAATGGCAAATATTGTACATGGCATACAAGTGCTTATCATTTTATTGTCATATGTTTATAAATACTTTTTCAAAAAATATATAACGTAGCTACTATATAAGTACAGACAGAAAACAATGTAACATTTTTCACCAAACAAAAAACTGTCTGAAAAAGAGCAGTTTCCAAATGTTCATGACATTTCTAAGGATGCCATGATTGAGAGACATGCTGCAAGCCTGAGTTCTTAGCATGTTGCAGAAATGTAGGTGACAATCCTAAAGATCAAATAATTTACAGATGCACTGCCAGCTTTAGCTCTGAAATGCTCCTACTTGCTTCAGTGACAACTGTGCTGATTGTTTTTTTCTTCTTCAAAAATGAGATTGCAAAGGCTTTTCTACATGAAATGAACAAAAGAGAAAAAGTAAGAATTCACCAAAGTGAGAATTAAAGTTGTAATTTTATCTTGGCTCTGCAAAGGGTGAATCGTGTCTTTTGAACAACAAGACTTCTGTTATATGGAAATAATGTAAGAGTAATATAAATTAGAAGATGACAAGAATTTCAAAAATGGTAAGACAGCAAGCTCAGCAAGCAAAACATATGACAGACTACGTTGAGAAGTTAATTAATAACAATTTTTTACGTCTTTATCTTGACTTTAAAGAAATAACAGCACAGCTTATCCTGTGAGAAGCAGGAATAATTCTTTATGTGAAATAATATACTAGACATACTAGATGAATTTTATCAGTTAACTGCGCACAATATAAAACATTTAAAAAAAAAAAGCATATTATAGAGGCCATTCAGGCAGGAAAGAATTTACAGTATAGATAGATAGATAGATAGATAGATAGATAGATAGATAGATAGATAGATAGATAGATAGATA
Organism: Erpetoichthys calabaricus; assembly: GCF_900747795.2. Classification (NCBI taxonomy): domain Eukaryota; kingdom Metazoa; phylum Chordata; class Cladistia; order Polypteriformes; family Polypteridae; genus Erpetoichthys; species Erpetoichthys calabaricus. The sequence continues at coordinate 295,769,736 of NC_041394.2, forward strand.
GATAGATAGATAGATAGATAGATACTAGTTGCCCGTTCTATCATAAAATGTTGTAGAAGTCTATATAAATGCTCCACTTTGAGGCCGGCTGTTGAGGCTGGTGACTTTTTTTTTGTAATTGATTTTTAATTGGGGGACAAGTGAGTGAAATAACAAGAACAGCAATAATAACATAGACCATACTTTATTTCCATAAGGGTTACTAAACAGATGCCTACCTATCTTTAATAAGGTATGTTGCTCATACCTTGAGGTTTTTTCTCTGTTTCTTACAATGAAAAGAAGCCATGAAGTCACATGTGGATGTGATCAATTAGGCCCTAATGGGAACAAAGGGCACTGATAGGAAATTTAAAGTAGAACCTCAGATTCAAGTGAGGCAATATGGATTCTGTCCTGTAGTCAGTCAGGTTGGGGAGAATGCACTGGTACAGCACATTACCAAACCCACCAAGTGACAAAACAGCTTGGGATCCAGGTTGGCAACTCCCCAGGCAGACACGCGATCTAGTCCCACCTTCCGGAAATAACCATCTATCTGCCTCAGCCAGGTGTTATGTGGGCATCCTCTTGGCCTGGTCCAGCCACTCAGGATCCTATGATCTGGATCACAGTCGGGGAGTTGCACCACTGCTCATTCGACACAAAGTCAAACCAGCGGTACATAAGGATTCTTCCAAAGAGACAGTATCAATGGAGTCCAGTCTTCATCGCCAGTCACTGGATAGCATCCATGTCTTACAACCATATAGCAATTCATGAAGACCAAGGACTCTAAAGACTTGGACCTTCGTTCTTTTGCAAAGATATTGGTATCGACACACACCCCTTTCCAGTGACCTCATGATCCCCCGTTCTCTCCAAATCTGTCTACTGAGTTCATAGGAAGAGTCACCAGAGACATGAACGTTGCTGCTGAGGTAAGTAAACTTCTCAACAAGGTTGACGCTCTCTCTGTAGACAGACACACTGCTGATGGCTGTGTCTAAGAAGTCATTAAATGCCTGAATCTTGGTTTTTATCCAGGACAGTCACAAGCCCAGACATTCAGAGTCCTTGATCAGTCTCTCAAGAACTTTGATCACAGCATCCATTGACTGTCAGTGGAACTTAAATCATGTTGATCACATGGTATATTGTGGCAGATGCAACAAAAGTATGAGGTTCTGGGGTTTCTGCTACATGCCATTCCCTTCCTGCATTTGCAGAGTGAGAGGTGAGCTTACATATTTCATATAAAGTTAATATTATTCAGGGTGGGTTTTGAATGCCACTAAAGGTTTGTCTTGTCTCTTCTCCTCTCTTGTTCCTCATTTTCATGGATGCAGTCTGGTTTGGAAGTTATTTTGTCCTCATGGATTCATCAGACTGTTTTTTTTTATCTTGCCAGTGTCCACTTTTGGGTGCATGGTGCTGTTTCTTTTGTACTCCAGGACATGCAGAGGAAAGAATAGTACATAGAGATTAGTTCCGCGCTATATGCAATCATCAGATTCAAATGCTAACAGTTTCCACAAACCCAAGGACCATCCTTTCTACGTTTACGACATGTGTACCTGTTGCAATGTACACACTTCTCTCTGTGCTGTCGTTCCTATTACATTAAAGGGGTACCTGACACTGACTGAGTTTGCTTTCCTAGGGGAAGCGGCGGTCTTGGAACAGAAGCTTGACAATGTTGCATCCTCTTTTGCTTTATCCATCGCCTTTTCTTGTAAGAAGAGATGACGAAGTTCCTCTGCAAGCGTGTTATAGCACACAGCAACCGGCCACCTGCTTGCTCCTGCTCGCACTGAATAAGCTCGCCTTCTGGTGCATGATGTCAACGCAGCACTGGGCAAAAAAGAAAGAGACAAATATATGTGACATTTTGAAGAAATCATTTTATGATCTGAATAGTACCAATCAGAAAACATTGTCATACTAATGCAATATTATTTGAAAACAAACAGCGTCAGATCGTGTGTGAATTTATATTGGCGCTGTTAGTTAGAGTCAGATCGCAGGGGGGGTGGTTTTTGGAGGGGTCGAGGGAGAGCGTGAACGTGACTGAGAGAATAAAACTGAAAAAAAGCTAACTTTTAGAAATGCCATACATTTACAGCTGATCTGCGCTGTTCGTTTTCAAATAATATTGCATTAGTGCAACGGTGTTTTCTGATTTCTGAAAACACACATCAAATTATTTCTCCTTACAATTCTGGGTAGCTAACTCCCAGATAATCAATCAAGTCAGGAACTGGGAGAACTTCTTGTCCGTTCTGAGGCGGTGGGGAGGATGGTATAGCAGGCTGCTTGCTGCTTGGGCTTATCAACACATTTAGCTGACAAAAGACGCTGACGGAGAGGTGGGAAGGGATTTAAGAGGAGGTAGTTCAAGTGGGCAAGGCCTATGGGCATACTCAAGATATATTGGAGAGATTATATCTCTTGACTGCCTTGACGGCATCTTGGAATTTCTCAGGAAGGATTGAAGAAAGTTCCTGGTGATAGTTGAAGGCCTGGCCAGCACTGTCGCTACTATGGCTATCACCAGTAAAAGAGAAATATAAATGATCATGGTCATAATTTAAAATATGTGTACGTGTATTACTAAAATGTCAGTATTGTAGGGGGATAATCCTTTTTGGTAATTGGAGTGACAGTGTAGAAAATAATGCAAAGGACATAAAATGACAACAGTATCTAGTCTACTTTAGGTGTAATCTAACAATGCATACAGTAACTAATGCTTTGGGTATAGGAATAATTGGACAGTAATTGATATATAAGTACAGGGTAATTATATATTAGTTAATTGTTGGTTCAAAATTGGCCTTGTATAGGAGTGTAGGCGTATGTGTGTGATGGAGCCAGAATAAGTACTGGCTGGGTAAACTGTGCACATTTTATAAGAGCTTTTCTAGCCATCTGGTAAATTGTGGTGTGCCAAATACACATTATTTAAATTGTTTACTATCAGTAATAAACAATGGTTGAAACAAACATCAAGGAATTCAATGTATTTCTGTTCTACGAGGGTAAATCAGAGGGTAAGGCAATTTCAAAATTACACGGTAATCACCACGGATAGTATCTGACGCAATTCAACACATTCAGAATGGTTTATGGGTAGTTCATTGTGATTATCATGTAATTTTAAAACTGCCTTTACTTTTTGATTTAACCTTAAACATTAATTTTTCAAATTGCATGCTTCATTTTCAAATCAACCACATTATCCTTGCTGATTCATTAAAAAACACTTTTACCAAAATGTTTGAAAGTCTTGAAAATTGAAATATACTAATATATTAAGAATCAGCTATGTAGATAGATAGATAGATAGATAGATAGATAGATAGATAGATAGATAGATAGATAGATAGATAGATAGATAGATAGATACTTTATTAATCCCAATGGGAAATTCACAGTATTCAACTGTTATAGTTAACTCATGATAGTAAAAGATATCATAATTATAAAAATATGATTATAAAATAAGCTGGTATATTTAAAACTGTATTAAACATTCATGCACTTTGAAAAAATTTTCTTTGGCATCCAAAGTTTAAAATGAGGCTGGTTTCCCATCCAAACATTCTACAGTAAATATTGCACTGCCCTTGGGAATATGAATTTTACTTCTAATTAATAAGTTTAAAAGTATACTGACAAAGTCTCAGCCTAACTGTGAACAAGTCTTGTATGCAATCATCACAGAAAAGACTATTATGGGCAGTGGTCATTTTTAGTTTCTAAGGTTAAGTTCCCTTTTTCCTTCAGTATAGAGCCTGACTGCTGTTGCTAAGACCTGGGGCCTCATGTATAAATGGTGCGTATGCACAAAAATGTTGTGTAAGCCTGTTTCCATGCTCACATTGCGATGTATAAAACCTAAACTTGGCATAAAGCCACACACATTTTCACGCTAGCTAAATTCTTTACGTACACAAGTTCTCTGCTCGGTTTTGCAAACTGGCGGCACCCAGCGTCAAAGCAGTGATTTTGTTCCAGTGTGGTTTCCTTTTCTTTTTTAGATCCACATACCTGACGCGGCGATATCATATACACTGAAATTAACCGCATATTGTTTATTAGTTTAAGGCATCTGATTGTAATTAACCTGTAACAATATAATGGTCCATGGAATGGCCAAACTATTCCAAATACCATAGCTGCTTTAGCGTTGTTCCCCTCAATGCACCACTCAGACTATTGATCCCACTGTATCTGAGTGTGCAATCTGATCGGAAAGAGAATTATCAGTATACAGCATCAAGCACACGCTACCTCAGCCATGCTGTTTATTGAACTAGTCTCAAACGGCAAAAGCTTCAGAGCCTTTCCTGTAGAAACATCGCGGTTCAGAAACAGTTTAATCCCAAGAACTATAAATGCACTCAGTCCATCAAGTGCTCCTTGTAGAACTGTTTGTACTTATTAGTACAATTACTTCACTGTAAATTTGGGATACTGTTATAATATTGCACAACCTGCACTACTTTATAAAGCACATATTTACATATGATGACAATATCATTTTTAAGATGAAATGCAGCAAAATATGTTTATTACAATATACAGATAAAATGTTAACATCATTTAAATAATTTATATTGTTAATAATTAAACATGTGAGGACACAGTGCCGTAGCACTAGCAACAAGCTGGTGCCCATTCAGGGATTGTTCCTGCCTCGCGCTGTATTCTTGCTGGGGCTGGCGCGACCATGGAAGGATAGATGGATATAATAATTAAACATGTACTATGAAGATAGGTCAATGTTCCTTAAAAGTTTTGAAGAATCTGCGTTCTAAGCTTACAGATGGCTTAACATCTATTACAGAGCTGATTGTTTGGCGATTGGTTACTTGAAGAAAGAAAAGGATGGACAGGAATTGGGGGTTAGTACATTTGAAAGAGACAGTACTGCTGCAATAAATTATTTCATCAAAGGTTGCGCATGGCGCAGAAAGCATCTTGCGTTGGCACTCTCTGGACAGGGCGCCAGCTCGTCACTATCACTGCACCACCGTGTTCCCATGTTTAATAACATGCTTTAACTCCTATTATCATGAAAATGATATCAAGTATACATCTCAGTATTTTAATTATTCAGAGAGGTGTAATATCACGAATGTAATGGATTTTGTGTCCAGTCGGAGGAAGAGAAAGCCCGTTTAAGAAGCATGTAGTGATTCACACACATGGACCACATAGAAGAACACATACAAAACAAAGCATTTAACGTGCTACTATAGTAACGATGGTATTTGAGAAACTAGTGAATTAAAAGATTTAAAGATAAAGTTTATGATGTTCTACTTTAATGACAAAATAAACTATGTGATTAAAGTGGAAATTTCGAGATTCAAGTTGATATTTCGAGGTTTTTTGTCACTGTTCCTGTTTTTTTTTCTTTTCTCTGTACCCTAATAAGCTTTCATATGACACTAAGACGGTGGGCTACAACTCGCCTTTTCACTGTGACTTTGATATCTGACAACTTCTTTTTTATTTCGGGCACTGTGCAACTTTGTGAACTTGAGCTTTCGAGTTCCTCCGACACTCTGTCACTCAATCAACTTCCTTTTGTTGTTTATACCACTGTTTAAACCAACAAATAGTATGTTTTTCCTTGCCTCCACTTGGTATTCTCTGACATTCTTTTATTTTCCCCTGTGCTTTTGCCATTGCCTTTTCAGAGAACGCTGAGCTTAAGGGCTATTTATATTGATTTGCATATTCAAAGAGGCGTAATTCTGGGAGGAGTTGGGGCGGCCCAGCAGGCGCGTGCACATGCGTTACTTTTCACACTGACCGGGATTTATGGAGTGGAAGAACATGGAAGTTGGCATACACACAGATTTATGCATCTGGATTTTTTTGTGCATACGCACATTTTCACTTTTGTCCTTACGGCATATTGTAGCGCGAATTCTATGCACTGCATTATGCATGAGACCGCTGGTCTTCACGGTTACCACAGATTGTCTCATTTCACCTCAGTACAGTCTTTGAAGCACACAAAATATACAGGTCAAGTGAAGCAGCAAGATGCCAAATTACAAGTAGCAAATTAGACAAAACAGGTTCAGCAAATGAACAAATGGAAGTGAACCACTGATTGTCTCAGATTCAATATATTGTCGATTTTGGTTCTATTCAATAAGGGCGCGTACAAAAAGGTGAGCTTCAAAAGGGCGACCTCAATTGGGCGCGGCGAATAAAGGCGAGCTTCAAAAGGGCGACCTCAATTTGGCGCAGCGAATAAAGGCAAACGCAACAAAATTATTACAGAAAATTTATCAGATAAAGGCAATGATTGAATGTATAAAAAGGTGAAAGCAAGAATATTAAAACATCCAATTAATTAATGCATGAACTTCTAACGAACTATTTCTAAAGCTCTCTATATTTCGTTGTTTTCTGCTCTTACTCATTGTTGTGTTACACTTCAAGCTGTAGATTATGTGCAATGCCACATAGATATTTTATTATTATCTACTATTATTATCTATCTATTATTATCTAAATTATCTACGAACACCTTTATTCGCCGCGTTCAATTGAGGTCACCCTTTTGAAGCTCGCCTTTATTTACGCGCGCCTTTATTTGCCGCGCCCAATTGAGGTCGCCCTTTTGAAGCTCGACTTTTTGTGCGCGCCCTCATTGAAGGATACCGTCTATTTTGAAACATTTTAAACAAAATATGTTAAAAGTATTCTGTTCTAAATAGACATATATTTGGTTCCTTTAAGAAATTTATATAATATCCTATTCAGTACTTCTATTTGAATAACATATAATAATCAAATAAATACTAGCTGGAGGCACCCTTTTAATCCCAGGGTCTGTACTTTAGTATCTATTGTTTTCACCAGTAACCAAGCTCTTTCTGCTTTTTTTTTACTTGTGTATGAGTGTGTGTTTTTATTTATAATAATATTAACCTGCATCCAATTGAAGAATTTAATGAAAAATTGTAATGTCAGAACTAGAGGGTAAAATGCCTAAGATTTCCAGTTTTCCAAATACAGTGGAACCTCGGGTCATGAACGTCTCAGACCATGTACAAATCGGGTTACAACCAAAAAGTTCGCCAAACTTTTGCATCTGTTCATGACCACACACTCAGGTGATGAACAAGCCAGTTTCCCTTCCGGTTCGTACGCGACGATGATTCCCTGTGCAGCGAGCGAGCGAGAGAGAGAGCGCAAGTGAGCAAGAGAGAGAGAGAGCATGAGTGAGAGAGAGAAAGCACGAGAGAGAGAGAGAGCGTGAGAACGTGAGCGAGAGAGAGAGCGCGAGCGAGCACATATATATTTACATACAGCTCGTACGGTCCGGAATGGATTAATTGTATTTACATACAATCCTACGGGGGAAATTACTTCGAGTCACGACCAAATCGGGTTGCGACCAGAGTTGTGGAACGAATTACGGCCGTGACTCGAGGTTCCACTGTACTCTGGACACAACAGAGTTCGCCTAATTTAAAATTCCCTCACAATGCACAGAATATGGAAATAATGCATATAATATGTAGTGGAGTGCACAGTGCTAAGAGACAAGTGAGGATGGAGCATTTACAGTTCAAAGTTAACACTCATTATTATTAAGAATAGTGAAGCAGATCAGAACATTCTGACATTTGAAAATAGATATATGTTGCCAGTTATATTCTTTTCCATGCAGTAGCAATATCTGGCAATGGAGAACTAGTTATAAAGATTTCCTTGTAGATTTTTTGATAATTTGTTTAGTGTACATTAAAATACATATAATTGGTCTAATGATACACAAAACAAAGGAAATAATGAAAACAGTCATGAAAATAATTAGGCAAATGTTCACTAATGTTTTGTGTCATGAGTGTCAATATTATATTATATTCATTATACGTACCGAAAATAGCATGGTGGGGCAGCAGTTATTAATGCTTCACAGCTCAAAGACATTTACTGTAAATCTTATCTTACCAATGGTCTGTGTGGAGTTGACCTTCAGACTTAAAAATCGTCATGATTGATCTACTTTACAATTATCCACAATAAAAGCAAGTGCACAGCAAAGTGGTTTATCTCACCAATGACCAATACTTTCACCTTGGTTATGTCACTGTGACTGTAATATCTACTAAGGAAAGATTCTAAATACATACTTTTAGAGACATTAATTCTTTTCCCATTGTTAATGTTCCCCAATGGCTTTTAGTCTCCCTTTTTTTAACGCAAGCTTGTTTTATAGTCGATTTGATCAAAATAGTAGCTTAAAGATTAATGTACTTACAAGTAATTACCCTTCTTTTCTTTGAACCTGAGAATAATTGGACCATGATTATATTAGCCCTGCTCAACACAAAGCCCCAGCTCTTCATCTTCCATGTCCTGCTCCTCTTCTGAACCAAAAGTAAGAATTTGTAATTAATTAATTCATCGTAACTTCCAGCTATCTTGCTTGGTTCAATATGTCAACTTTCCTGCTGTGTCAGTTTTGGATGAGAGCATTGTCAAGTGCTGCCTGTTTCTATTTTTTGGCTATTTCATTAGCAACAGCATTTGTTGTACATTTAGGTTTTCCATAAGAACACATTTGACAGAAGCATTGAGTTTTATGAGGCATTTTATAGAAGTAATTAGGCAGTTGGATAAACAGAAAATGGAACTCAGTTGGCAGGAAGTAAAAGAATGGAAGTGATGTCTTCTTCGGTAGACAGGGCGACGTCATCAAAGGATGCTGTAAGTGAAGTCATTGACATGGGACCCGAACTGATGCGATCGCTATGGGACGGAGGTGATGTCTTTGATAGTGGAACCCAGAAGCAGAGAGATCGTGGAGAGCCGGAAGTAATGAGGTTGTGTGGATCCAAGGTATTTTAGGGCTGTTCTTCTGTTTTTCAGTTGATGAAAGTAAAAAGGCATTAATACTCTGTCCCACTCCCCTGTCGTTCATACTTTCACGCTCGTTTGGGCCCTTTGGCTGCCTCCTGAGCGTGTGTGTGTGACAATATATACTTCTCAAAAAATTAAAGGAACAGTTTTTAATCAGATTATAGCATCAAGTCAATGAAACTTCTGGGCTATTGATCTGGTCAGTTAAGTAGCAGAGGGGGTTGTTAATCAGTTTCAGCTGCTTTGGTGTTAATGAAATTAACAACAGGTGCACCAGAGGGGCAACAATGAGACAACCCTCAAAACAGGAATGGTTTAACAGGAGGAGGCCACTGACATTTTTCCCTCCTCATATTTTCTGACTGTTTTTTCACTGGTTTTGCATTTGGCTACAGTCAGTGTCACTACTGGTAGCATGAGGTGATACCTGGACCCTACAGAGGTTGCACAGATAGTCCAACTTCTCCATGGTGGCATATCAATATGTGCCATTGCCAGAAGGTTTGTTGTGTCTCCCAGCACAGTCTCAAGGGCATGGAAGAGATTCCAGGAGACAGGCAGTTACTCTAGGAGAGCTGGACAGGGCCGTACAAGGTCATTAACCCATCAGCAGGACTGGTATCTGCTTCTTGGGCAAGGAGGAACAAGATGAGTACTGCCAGAGCCCTACAAAATGACTTCAAGCAGGCCACTGGTGTGAATGTCTCTGACCAAACAATTAAAAACAGACTTCATGAGGGTGGCCTGATTCTTACCAGTGGGCCCTGTGCTCACTGCCCAGCACTGTGGAGCTCGATTGACATTTGCCATAGAATACCAGAATTGGCAGGTCCACCACTGGGGCCCTGTGCTTTTCACAGATGAGAGCAGGTTGAGAGATGTGAGCACATGTGAGAGATATCATAACCAGCATGAGTTTTTTTCCCTATTGAGATCTGATATGTTTTCAAAGTGTTCCTTTAATTTTTTTGAGCAGTTTGGTTATTTGTTAATATAGTTAGTAAATGTTAAACAGTAAACCGACTGTCCTTAAATTGTAAAAAAACAATATGGAGAGAGAGTTACAGGGAACTGGATAAGCAAAGGTGAGCCAACATTAAAACTATAATTCTGGTAAGAATCTGGATGAAATGAAATAAGCAACATGTAAAGAAGCTGAACACGCTCTTTAGAGCTCTGAAAAGGCTGTCTTAACAAAAGTACATCAGTTTTAGCAGAGTAGGTCTTTAAGATTTAGGTAGGGGAATTGCTTTGCCAACAAAATATAAGAATTAGAACTGATATTTTGTTGACATAAGAAGAGCTGAGTGGAAGCTGAAATCATCCCAGCATGAAACGTATGCTAATAGCATTATGTACACATTAGTGCATTAGTGCATAAATGCTTGTCCTGGGCTATGTTAGAGCAGTTAAGTTGGACAAAAGAGCTTCCTTTCAAGCAGCTTAGTTTTAATTTCAACAGGTGCCTCTGGGAAGATCTTACTGGCTGAAAACACTGATAAAATACTTTATTGTGCTTAAAATACAGTAAAAGAAATAAACTGTTACAGACAGTAACTTTAGCATCAGATGGATATCAATGGCCACACTCAACTAAAAAGTATTTTTTACTGATTTTTGGAAAGAACAGTGGATTAACCAGAGAGGCTCTTAAAACAAACAAGTGCTTGATTTCAGAATCTTAAGTCAGCAGCCAAAAACCAACCATTTCAGACCCATGACACACTCAATCCCTTATGTACAAGACATGTTAAAAATGACATGGCAAGTTTAGTATTTAGAAGCAAACTCAAGTACTTTTCCTCAAACACAGGGTCTTTAAGCCAGTTGTATCAAGAGCTATACCGCCGATGACAAAAATGTTTTTTATTAAATATGCCACATATACAGTAGTACTGTTATAATATTGCCATTTAACTATCTGTTTACATTCCATTTTCTGAACCTATTTTGTTGCACCTTCCCAGCAGCACAGGGCACATGACAGAAATTATTAGATATGAGAAAAAAACTACAGTTTTTAGAAAAAAACCTGCATTAGCATGGGAGGAATGTATAGACAGTAACTACAACTGTCCAACATGCCATCCTGCCATTTAAGCACCATTATTTTAAAAAAAATTGTGAAGAGGAGTTTTAACATACTTTTAAAACCATCTACTGTATCTTCTACCTCATCTCATCTAATTTCCTGAAACCTCTTTTCCTGGTGTGGGTTGCAGTGACCTTAAAAAGATGTGCATTTGAATGATACATTGAGAAATTTGTACTTAAATGTAATTAAATACAATTAAATTGTATTGCAATCTGATTTTTTTCTTATAGCTTAGTTTACTTTAAAACAAACAAACAAATGGGAAACATTGTTTAATACGCTGTTTATGCAATGCTTGCTTTTACAAAAAGCATTCAGCACAAATAATAAAAGTTGATTATTTCCCACTACATAACAGGCCAATTTAAAAAAATAAAACAGTGGCCTGTTATGCTGAAAAGGCTAGATCTAATTTTCAGAGCCATTGCTCTCCATTACCGCTGTGGTTTTCACATGTGCAGTCTTGCTACATGAATGTGTTTTATAATCTAGTATGATGGGCCTGAGTGGATTCTACATTTATCCTCTCAGACAAAGTGAATCCACCCCTAAATGCCTATTAGAGCTCATATTCATCATATAGCTCATTCTAATTTACAATATTAAACTGCTATATTCAACGCCTTACTTGCTTAGCATTTCACTTTACAAGGCATAGAAATGCATGTTAAGTGAAAAATGGGGTCACACTCCTAATCTTTCCCTTAATAAACTCTGTTTTAAGATTGGACAACATAATCAGCAATAAAGTATTCTGCATGTGCTGAAAATATACCATGCTAATTAAAATGTCCAGCAGGAAAAAGAGGCCTTCATGTTTAAACTAATGTGCAAGGTAATAAATCAAATGGCCTGTTCCTGATACAATATGAATGACCAGATTTACATGCTTTATTTTTCAAATTAATATAATCAAATTCAAAAAATTAAATGATAAAAATTTTTGCCTCGCCAGAAAATCCTTTGCTGCAATGCCGATAGCAACCTGCCTTCTTAAAAAAATAAAAATAAATACTTTTGAAGCTACTTTTTACACAATTAATTCCCTGAATCAAAGAACAACAGAATAAGAGAAAAAGTAAAAATTGCCTTAGTGACTGTGAGTAAATGAGGTTCATTGTAGTAATTTGCAAGGACAGACTACTCAATAATTTTTACCATTTTCCTTCATTTATGTGGCTTCTGCTAATCTCAGCTTCGATGCTATGGCTCCACTTCCTCCTTTTCCTTCATCCAATTATCACGTACTGAATCATAGATATGATTCACTGCTGACAACTGCTGAGTAGAAATTTCCTCTTTGCGTTCTCTTAACATCTTCTCGCCTTCCTAGACATGCATTATTTTGCTGTATCCATGTCACTTCCTTCGTACTCCTCACCTTTTCTATACACCCAAGATTGTGGGATGTACTATAAGTGATTTGCAATACTAAATAATGTATTCCAAAAACAATTCCTGCAAAATCACATTCTACTACTCTCTCCAGTCCCGATGCAGAAAACAAATTTCAGTTAAAGAAACATTATTGTAACCTGGAAATGATCTATCACTGGTCAATGGATAGACCTTGACCATACTTTTATCATACTAGTGTGTGGTTGGTACTAAAATTTTGAATTTGGTAGTGATAATAGTTTTTGGAATTCAGAACCGGTACTGAGATAACAGATGACCCCTCACTCTCCAACATCCACCCCACCCTCCCATCTCGCAGCAGTCTCCTTGATCTGTCTCACAATCATGTGCATCATTTACCTTGCCTTATTCCATAAATCAGAAGAATAAATGTCTCCCTTGGAATCTGACGTATGTTTGTTTGGAAAGTGGAGAGGGAATGTCTCCCTTAGTGAACTGAAATGTAATATATATATTTCTTTGAAGAGCAGGGGATGGGTGTGGCAGTTATGATTGTGCCAATGAATGACTGACTGTGAGGAGCCTAAAAAATACAATTTATTTATGGTACCAAAATAACAAAATGCTGGTACGCTAGCTTGCCATTGCAATGTGGACAAGTGAAAACATAGATGCCATTGAGTGTGGGTGCTCTGATTTGATTGTCCTTATTGCACAGCCCTTCCCTGATTGGATCCTGCTCATTACAATGTCTCATTCCTGGCTTGGTCATACTTCATGGAAGAAAAACAATATAGTGGACGTATAATAGTTGCTTTCCATGGAGCTTGTTGTGTTGCTTACCTGTATGCATCCACACTGCATTTTGTACAATACCGTATGAATGCTGTGCACACAAACTAAAGGCAAATAATTTACCAGGCAATACAGTTTTTCAGAAAAAAACATTTCTTCAAGGATTTTTCTGCTGATGCATGTATGCCCAGTGTAGGTGGACGACTACATCATGTGTGTTTTCAGTCGTTATAGTGAAGATGGAGATACTTTTGTAAAAGTTGTGAAAATGCTAGCATATAAAGTGATTGTTTGTGTTTAAAAATGTTGTTTTTAAATGAAAATGTAGTAGTGTGGACATAGCTTAAGAGGTGTTTGTTTGTTTGTCAAATCTGTTATGTTCTTCTGTCTCACTCATGAGTTACCAAAGCTTTTAAAAGTGATTGGGAGACTAAAAATAAGGATGACATGTTGTGTTTAAAAAGGCCCTATGACCAGAGTATAAAATTATGCTAATATGGAACATGAAAGGAATTATGTCTTCTTCTTCTTCTTTCGGCTGCTCCCATTAGGGGTTGCCACAGCGGATCATCTTCTTTCATATCTTTCTGTCCTCTGCATCTTGTTCTGTCTACATCTGCAAAAGTTTATTTAGCTTACCTGTCCCTACAAAGATACAAATAAGTAGCTTAGTAGAAGAAATTTTCAATACAAAAAAATAAAAGAGAAAAAAAACAAAACATTGTATTTCAAATCTCCTTTAAAGGGAAAAGATAAGCAGTGTGATGTTGTTATATATGCTTGCCACACAATGGCCCAGTTCCTGCACTTGGCCCACAGCAAATATGAACATGGCAAACAGCAAAATAAGTAAAGCATCCAACAGTGGCTACAACGACATGTGCAATCCTATGTCATCACAACTGTGCAGCTACTCTTTTACTTTAAATCACACAATATGTAACAAAAATAACTATAATAGAAAACAGCAAGGCATAAAGTAGATATAAAAGGGATCAGGAGATCAAAGACTAGGACAAAGTTAGAAGCAAGCAAGGGTCAAAACCTGGATATCAAAATGAAAATAAAAAGGACTATCAAAAAAGAATTTCAAAAATCAAAGTCAAAAAACATGCAGGATTAAACTGTTGCCAAAAAATGTAAAAGAGGCCCTAATTACAAAAATACACTGAAAGCAACTTCTTTATATCCGGAAACTTGAGGATATACAATAACATACCACCATCTTAAACAGTGATGATGAAGTGATATCACACATAGCTACAATGTTAACACATTGTTTCAGCAGGATCTGCTGTCAGCACTATGCTTGCCACCACATAGGAAATGTACAAAATGGGAATTAACTCAAAAGAGAATGCAAAGGCAAATTAGCAGAAAAACTATGTCAATATATATAAATATATATACTGTATAAATATATAATGTAAAAAAATCTTGGGTCGAGACGTGATCATCTCGGAGAGACACTTTGATGTCACACAAGACTAGAATTTACAACCTTTGGAAGCAAGACCCATGAGACGGTGACTTTCGCACGTCACGCCCTAATTACAAACAATTTAAAACAAGTTCATGGACATCTAACCTCGCAGTTGTTGTAATGGTTTTGGTAGACACACTTCATGAGCTCCCAGCTCTTAAAAATGTTTTATGTTCTAGATGGCACGTGAACGACTAAGTGAAGAAGAAAGAGCAGCACATCGAAAAGAGACTCAAAAGCGTTGGAGGGAAAAGAAGGTGTAAAAGGATGCACAAGAGAACAATAATAATCTATGTGCTGTGACAATAGAGTCCAAGACATCATAAAGGTTTGGGGCAGCCACCCGTATATTGTTTTTCCCAGCTGCAAAAGGGTTTTAAATCAGAAGCACGATGTGCATATCACAGAGTCCAAAACAGAACTGATTATAGTAGCCCAAGATGGAAGTCAGAAAACTAGTATGCAGAAAATACACTCAGAAAAAGAAACACTCACAATACTTTAATGTTTTTATCAAGAAATTTGGACAATTCTCAGAGGCATTGCACTGGTTTAAATGCTGTTGCCTTATCTGACATAATATTTCCTCTTCGCCTTAGCAATCCAGTGGGAAAAATACCCATAATTTCACAGACTCTGAAAAAAATCAGCTGTTTAGTTTCCATTTTAGATCGAATATGGGGAGTTGTGCAATTCCAATTTGAAGACAGGTTATGTTATGAGTCTTTTGAAGAATTATACCAAAGAATTCAATAAGACGAATGTGTATTACACTATTTTAAAAAGAAATGCCAGCCTAATTAAGTTAGACACTAAAGATTAGGTTAATACAGAGGTGACAAGACTATCTAGTAATTCTCATGGTTTGTGGTTAGACTTAATTTATACTTTGAGTTGTTAAACTCAGTAATGCTTACACAATACTGGATACAGAGCTGAAAAATATTTAGAATAAATCAATTCATCATTTTCAAACTTTAGTGTCTGCATCCTTATAAGTATTTTACTACTTATGTGAAACATTTTGCTCTTACATCGAAATTCAAGAACACAATGAGAAGAGGCAAATGTCGCAGATCAAGGAGGATGTAGTTCATAAACTCAGTATTATCTGATCATGTTTTTAGTCTTTATTTGAAAATGAAGGCAAGCATACAGCAGGATGTGCACCCCAAACTTGGTGTGATTCAATGAAAATTGCTTAGATGGGTTAAGGAACAGCGCAAAGAATGTCGTCCACCTGTCAAATGGATTTAGTCGGACTAAGCAGTGTAGTCTGGTATTGTGGTGTGTTTGATTTTAAGGCTTTATACCTGAGTAACTACATAATCCACATCCAGGCTCAGCTTGAGGAGAGGCTTATTTAAAATCACAGTTGGATGAAGTATTGCTTAGAGACTGTCAATTAAACAGCTGAGGAAAATACATTATGAGGAAAAAAAACACTAGACAGGCAAAAGGATTAGGGCAGCATTAACACACTATGCCTAATATGGATAGGCATCTAAATTACAATTTCAAAAGTATTTGCTGACAAACTATGGATATACCATCAAAGGCTACAA